>NC_142895.1:20622500-20930000 GCF_054131105.1 Drosophila navojoa
TTGCCGCAGGAAGCGGTCGCAGCTGTGGGTTTTAAAATTTCAATTCATTTCCGTTGTGCATACGCACACGCCTCCAACCAACACTTTACGGTACATACGCACGCACCGACATGCTATAATATACATATACATATACATATGTATATGCATATATACACATGTCAAATATAGATATGTATAGAGATATATATCGGTGTGTATGTATGTGTGTGTGTATGTGTATGCATACAAAAAAACAACAGTCTGCGCCTAAATGGAAGACAACAGCGGTAGCAACAACAACAACACCAACAACAACGACAACGCATATAAAACAAGCAGAACTACAACAACACACAGCAGGCCTGGGGCATCCCGGCAATTTATGTGCCGAAAATATCGAAAGGCCCGACAAGTCGGGGGCAGCGGAAAATGCGTTGCAGTCGCCGTAGTCATAGCCATAGCCATAGCCATAGCCATAGCCGTAGCAGCTACTACGCAGTCTACGGTTTTGCAGCTAACGGGTATTATTACGGATGCGTGCGACACTTTTACGTTTAAATTTTAAATGCTTCAAGTCAAAAATTCAATAAATGTCTGGCATGCTGTGGGCGTGGCCCAGACAATGTTTTCCCTGCTGTCGACTGCAACCGAAACATACCCGTAGCACCCGTAGCCCTACCCGTACCCGTACACGTATCCGTGCCCACAGAGCCGTTGCGGCCACAAATTAAACAAGCGGCAATGCCATGACCAATCCCTGCCCCGCCCCCCAAGTAGCCAATGCAATTGGTATAGCTTAAAGCACCTGACCCTCAGAGCACCGTCTCCTCCCCCCATGCAGTGCCGCCCCCTCATATTTCTTTATGCTTGTGTGGGCTGGGCTAGGCATTCAGCTGGCATATTTATCGTTGCACTTTTCGATTCACAATTGAATTATGAATTATTTCGAATTATTTCAAATTACTCTTAAATATTTGATAACTGTGAGCTGTAGACAGTTTTCTTGAATTGCAGAAATTATAGTTCTATAAATTATAATCAATTTAAGTTGAGTGTGTCTGTGTGGGTTTTTTTTTTTTTTTTGAAAATATATTTTACATATATTTTTAAGTATATTTTATATATTATATTTGACAGAGAATAACTTTAATTGATGATTGAGTTTGAATGGTAAGATTCAAATCATATTTTTGTGCATGTTATATATTCTATGTAAATTTCTATATTTTATTAAACAAGTGCTTAGCCACCTTTGGCAACTTTTAATAATCACCAAACTTTATTCAAGGATGGTAGATTATTAACATTTCTATTCTATTATTCTCTCCTGCTCATTAACTGAATATCGATATCAGGCAACGTTCATGTTGTCATTGCCAGACAGGGAATCTATGAATCAAAAGACAGTCTAGACATATATCAATTTGTCTGTTAGCCATAAAACCTTCGATAAATGTTGAGTTCATTTTTCTGTACATTTAACTCAGTAGAAGCTAATCATTCTTTTCGATAGCTCCTCCAATTTCTTTCAAATGGAGATATGACTTTTTGTAGTACTCAAACGATAATCTATATATTGATTTTATAACACATAAATAAACATATCGATTATTATCGATAACAAGAAACTTGAATATATAGCCATATTTGTATATAAAAATCATAGTATATTTGATATATATCGATATTTGGCAATGCTGTCATTGCCAGGCAGAGAGTCGATCCATAAGTCGTACAATGTTCTCATCCATTTTACTGCTATCGATAATAATCGATACATATTTATGGGTTTCTGTAGTGCTCGATAATAATCAATATTTCAATTTCACATTTGTAGTACTCAAATAAAGATATCGATTATTATCGATAACAAGTAAATTGGATGTACTGTAGCCGACTTGCACATAAGCAGCATAGGATAATTGGAATAGCAGCTCTTCGCTCGGCTCGTACATCTTGCAGCCTTGCGCGCCCAGCTCGAGCCCTCTCACTTGCCTAGCTAGTTTCAAACTTCATCTAAAAAGTTACTCCTTCTTTGCAGACTTATTAAACTATGTGCAACAGTGGCTGGCGAGAAGTCTAAAAAGTGTTAAAGTCATTAGTAATTAAATGATTGCAGTCGGGTATACATGATTCTGCGATACCCTGTCTATAAACAGATATTGATGAAATTATATATATATATCGAAGACGCAATCGTTTACACCCTTAATTCTCTTACCTAACCATAATCGATGGTCCAGCGAATAGATCGGCTGATTTGATATTATCTGCAGACTGGAGTCCTTATGTTTGGCATGTTTAATTAACTGCGGAGCCAACAGGATGTGCAGGTGCATAAAATGCTTCATTAAAATCCACGTACTTCTTTCTATCCCGGGTTTGTGTGCTGCTGCAGCAGCCACAATGGCTGTCTATGCTGGCCATGTCTATAAAGGTAACCTTCTTAATTTGTTATGGCTGCCATTTTTTGGGTCACACGTAAATGGGCGCGGCTCGGTGGCCTCTGTGGCAGCCGCACTGGCACTGCCACTGGCCGGGCATGCCCCGGCAGCAACCTCTCTGCAGATCCCTCAAGCACCCCCTGCCCATCACCAGTTGTCCGTCTCACCGTGTCTGTCCCATGTTGTTCTGTGTGCTGTCCTGGATGAAGCGTCCAGCTGCCGTTCGCAACGTCCCATCTTTCTAGGAAGTGCCTCAAGCGTTGGCGCTGTATGCGGCTTGTCACTTTGCGTTATCCACGTTTTGTTTCAGCGCTACTCGGATTGTTATTGTAGTAGTCGTTGTTGTTGTTGTTGTTGTTGGCATATTTGCATTGCGGTGTCGCCGCCGCTGCTTTTGCAACTTTGCATTGTTTACTTTTTGTTTGGTTTTCAGCTAAAACTTTGTTGTTGCTGCCGCTGCCGCTGCTGCTGCTGCTGCTGCTGCTTCTGCTGCCTTTTTTGCCACTCTGTCAGTTTTTTGCCGTTTCCATTTTGGCAGGCTCGAAAGTAAACTAAAGCAAAAACCAAACAACTTAACAGCCAACGCAACAGCGACGCTTGCTGCGGTCAGATAAGCAATACGAATATATATATATATATATATACATACATATTATATATACATACTATATACTATGTAGTAACAGCAGCCTTGCTTGCTGACTGTTGAGTTGGAGATCTTTATCGCCTTTGGAGTTGAGCTTGAGCTGCAAATAGGCATTGAGACCTGTCCCACACCCACACACACACACACACCCACTCAGGCATCACAATTTATTCAGTTAACTAAAAAAATTGCTTACAAAATGGAAGAATGTATAAAGTAAGCAATCGTAGTGAACAATTTTTGTAGATTTTCTTTTTATCATAAATAATTCAATTGTAACAAAAATATCGCAGTGCTATAAGCACAGACTTGCTTCGAGTTAAGCGATTCAGATCAATATTTACTAAGAGCCTTAGAGGCACTAGCTAAGAACCATAATTCTCATATATGATAGACAGTGGAAACAGATTAGAGCGATGCTCAAGGGACCGAGCTTATACCCGGAAGGCGCTATGATCATATATGCTTGTCTGAGGATCTGAATTATCATCGCAATAACCAGACGGATGCCATAAGCGGAGTCGTTACAACCTAGATTCTACTGTATTTCATCATTAGGAAGGAAATAGGAAACTATCTGAAGTCTCCAGGTCCAATACTATACAATTTGGGCTGAAAAATCGAAACCAATTTATCGATTATTCTCGATAAAAAATATATCCGGTGAGTTATCGAAAAAATACGATAAGCTCGTACTGATTATGGTATACATAGTAACAGACTTCTGATTTACAGTATATAGACATTTGATATAACGATTTTATAGCTTACAGATTTTGGATGCCACGCGCCTTTTGTATAATTCTTGGAACATCAGCTCATTGCAGTGTTCAGGTTCTCTCCTAGTCCACCAATCTCGACTCGAGCCCAAAACTTGTCACTTAAAATAGTTATATACTCAAAATCCAGTTAGCAAAAATATTTAAAGCCATCAAACTGTCTTCAAACTAAAATGAATGCTTTACCCGTTTTCTTTTAGCATTGCTAAAAGTGTTTTCATTTCATAAATAGTGCACGAAAATTGTTCTGCTGACAAAGCAATTAAATTTGGAATTCAATATCCTGGTCTAGTCTTCTGTTGGCAGCTCGACTCGCATTGCTTGCAATGGAAATGTTAGCCGTGGCGTGTTTATTATAAGATGGTTTGTCACCAAAAACACCTGGCTAGGTGTTTGGCGACAAACAATTGCCGAGCAGCTTCAAGCTGTTGCTGCTGTTGTTGTTGCTGTTGGCTGAACCTGAAGCTAAGCAAACAGAAGCATAATTGGTTTGCTTGTCATTTGTGGCGAAACAACAAGAACAACAACAGCAAAATTGAATTGAGAGAAAAGAAAAAAAAAAATTTATAAAAAAAAATAAGGTATGCATACAAGAAATATTTATGCATACAAGACTCTAAAGCGTTTAAAAACTTGATGTACTTTTAAAAATTCAAATTAAAGAATACCAGAAATTAAATTTTATATAATCTTTAATTATCAATTAGGATAAAAAAAGATGTTTGTATAAATATGGAATAGTATAAGCCAACTTTGTAGTTTTTAAAATTTAAATTAAAGAATACCAGAAACTAAATTTTATATAATCTTTAATTATCAATTAATTATCAAATAGATTTTTGTATAAAAATAGAATAGTATGAGCTAACTAGAATAAAACTAATTTATATAGCTTCATTGCCACAGTTATTTAAGTAATCAGAATAAAATAAAAATTGTAAATATTTTAAGATTATTCATTCAATTAAAAGTTATTCCGAGGTTGCTGAAATATGTAAGAATACAGTCGAGTTTCGATATTATAACTGAAGGCCTTTGTCGCTCTTGCTTAAAACTTGTTATAAAGAATTAATTCTTGGTAGCAATAAATAAATAAAAAATAAATAAATAAAAAATAAATAAATAAAAAATAAATAAATAAAAATAAATAAATAAAAAATGAATAAATAAAAAAAAAAATGGTATACCCATAAAGTTCTCGATAATTCTCGATAATTTGAGTTTTTGCGCATATTGAAAAAAAACTGATCCTCTTGCTATTTCGAAAATTATCGGCGCTCGACTGTAAATATAAAATAATGATGACAACTTCACTTCAATTGTTGCGCCTTAACATCAATAAAGCTGAGTTGTTGAATGATATCATATGCCATAAGAACTCTTATGAATGCAGTCACAAAATACAGAATGAAACTATGTGATATATGTATATGTATAGCTATATATATACAGTAGAGTCCCGATAGTTACATAAGATTTTTTTTTTGATACACTTTTTTTCTATTTATCGCTATTTACGATTTAGTGGCGTACAAATAATCGAGACTGTACTGTTTATATGTATGTGTATGTATATGTTTCTTGGTTGATCATCCTGATTGGATCCGAGCGTAGCTCAATCCGAAAAATGTGGCCTTCGAGATGCCCTCGACTGTTGCCCTTGCAAATTTATCGTGCGTTTTCGATTCGGCCATCATATTTGGAGCAAGTGAGTGCAGCGGGGGTACGACTGAGCTGAGCAGCTCGGGACCTCTAGCCAAAATGGCTAAAAAGGGCGAACCGAGTGCAAAATGTTGAACAAATATTTTATGACGATGTAGTTCAAACGCTTAAATGTGACCCAAACATGCTGCTGCTGCTGCTGCTCCTGCTCCTGCTCCTGCTCCTGCTGCTGCTGCTGCTGCTGCTGCTGTTCCTGCTGCTGCTGCTGCTCCTGCTGCTGTTGTTGATGCTGTTGTTATTTTTACTGGTAAATTACCCACAAGCCGAAGGAACAGAGCAGCAAACTATTTTGTGAGCAACAGCAAACACACACACACACACACATACATCTAACGTAGCAGCTCAGCGCCTGCAGTTGTTGCTCTCGCTCCATTCCGGCGCTCGCTCCAGAAGTCGCCTAGCTAGAGCTGTAGATGGATATTATGCGCTGCATCGCAGCCGCCAAAAAATTGTTTGAAATTCCAAACAAAGCATTTTAACAATTTGCTGACATTATAACGGCGACAAGTTGTGTTGAGAGTCAATAAACTGTTAACTGAAAATGACAACAAAAAAAAGAGAGAAAACAGAAAAAAAAAATGGAAAATAAAAATATATACAAAGAAAAACTGAAAACAAAGTGAAAAGTGTAAAAAAGTGCTGATAGTAATAGAGTGAAGAGGCGCGCATCAATAGCGCCGCAAATACCTACCATAGCTGTTTGTCGCCTACGCCGCACTGTTGGGGGCGGTGGGGCGGGGTGGGGCAGCGCGAAGTTTGACACAAAATTCCTTTGCCGTTGACGATCGGCGATAACATCGCTGGGTATCTCGCTGCGTAAATATGTTGCACGAAACTTCATTACGGCGATAACCATCACAGAGACAAGCTGTCAGTCGACTCTCTCTCTCTCTCTCTCTCTCTCTCTCTCTCTCGCTCTCTCTCACTCTTGATGACATTCCCTTGAACTTAAAGTAGTAAAAAGTTGATGAGCTGAGTGATAATGCGAAAAGATAATGAGACTGTGTTGCATTGTAGACTTCAGAATCCGAGGTGGAATAGGGTGTTACATACCCTGTAATATATAGAAGAGGTAGAAAGAGGTTTGTGGGTATAACTGCTGCCTGAAGTGCTAATGCGAACTTGCAGTAAATCGTTAAGTAGTGCGAGGAATAACGAAATTGGCAGCAGCACAAAGAGAAGAATGGAGGAAAATAAGACAAAAGAGACACAGGTAGAGAAGGAGAAAGAAGTGAGTGAGTGCGATAGAGATGAAGAAGAAACAACAGCATGGAAAGATAGAATGGGAGAAGAAGAGGGTAGAGAGAGAGAGAGAAAGAGAGAGAGAGAGAGCGTCAAAGAAAGAAAGAGAGGGAGAGATAGAGAGAAATGAAAAAAGATAGAGCAAGAGTGGGGTTGCGAGAGATGCAAGGGGAGGGAAAATGAGATAGATAGAAAGAGATAGTGATAGAAGGGGAAGTACAGTGGGGAGAGAGAAAGGAGAAATTATAGAGGCAGACACAGAACTTGAAAGAGACAGAGAGAGATATAGAGAGAGAGAGAGATATATATATAGAGAGAGATACGGAAGCAGAACCTTAGAGAGAAAGGAAGAGAGAGACAGAGGGAGAGAGAGAGAGAAGGAGAGGGAGCCAGAGAGAGAGAGAGAGAGAGAAATAGAGAATGAGTGAAAAAGAGACAGCGAGTGTAACAGAAAGATAATGAAAGCAAAGACTTATATACATATATGTATAAAGAGAGAGGAGAGAGAGAGAGACAGAGAGACATTCAACTTGAAGTAAATGAGCTTCAATAAGTAAAAATATCCAAATAAAGACTTCAAATAAAACTGATCAAAAATTAATTATGGGAAGCGCAGAGAAGGCTAAAAAGTACATTCAAAGTGCTTCACTCTAAGATTTGCTGTATCTGGCGCTGAATTGTCATATAAGCCTGCTTCAGCCAGCACACATACCTCACACTCTTAAACAGACACAAAAACACATTTGCCGCAAGCATCTTATGCAGCTGCTGTTGCCTTTCTTCACTGTCTCATCATCATCATCATCATCATCTTTATTTTATATGCTATATATCGGCTTCTATTTGAGTTTGTTTCTTGAAACTTTTTCAACTGTGATTGCTTGAAATTCGAATGCTGTGAATAACGATGGGCCCATCGATATGGCTGTTATTATATTATTCTTCTCTATATATTATGTGGGACTGGCACAGTTCGGCAGCTCTCTATGTACAGCTCTGCTTATATTAGTTACGAAATTGTGAAATGAAAATTTCCAGCTATGTTGCTCTGACAACATTATCATCATCAGCAACAGCAACAGCAGCAGCAGCAGCAGCAGCAGCAGAGCCATCAATGCGCTGTGGATGCGCCGCAAAGTATGCAACAGAAAGTTATTAAGGCTTTCTGGCTCTCGCCCGTGATAAGCCCTGAGCTTTGGGATGCTACCTACAGTTTTTAAGCTTTTTTATATACATATGTGTGAGCGAATGTGCGTGTGTGTGTGTTGCCTCTGATTACGTTAGATGCGAAATGTTGTTTTTCCACGTACGTCCGTCTCGCCCTATCTCTTTCTATCTCTCTCTAGCTGACTTGCCCTCTCTGTCTATAATTCAAGGCATGCTGCATGCTAGCTATGAACGCATATTAAGTGGACCATAATGAACGCTCGTGGCAGCAGCAGCCTGCAGGTATACACAGAGGCAGAGGCAGGCAAAGACTTGCATAGTTTCATTAGCCACTTGCCAGTCACTTGGAGGATCACAGAACAGCCCATCATGGTGGCTGACTTAAGTCAACTCCACTCGACTTTCAAGTGCATTGGATAGTCGACTCAAGCTGCGGCTGCAGCTGCCACTCGGCAAATAAATCGGAATGTTATGAGAACGAGGCGAGAGAGAGAGAGAACGCAGAGTATTGCGTATGGGCTGGATTGGGTTGGAGCTCGAGCTGGGGCTGGAACTGGGCAGCTGGGAGTGGGCTTGCCAGTGGGCTGGATCAATCAGGACGCTGCGATTTTAATTAATATTGCTGGCGCATTGTTTAAATTCAGCTCGGGCTGGTAATAAACCAGCACAATTAACGCATCTGTTCCACAAAACCAATCCAACACAATTGTGCTATTAAAGTGACCAAGCGACAGGCGGGCAAACAACAACAACAACAACAACGACAACAAAATAAATGAAATTAAAAAATAAATAAGAGTAAAAACAAAGAAAAAAATATGTGGGTAAATAACGCCGTTGCCACACATATGCATAAATATAATAATTCATCTCAGCTTGAGTTAAATATGATGAAATTAAATGAAATTTATATAAACTCAATTTCTTTGTCTCGCTATTAAAATGCGATGTCCATCCAGTGCAGAGCACTTTGAGCGATGTCTGCTTACATTTCTCATTATTATTATTATTATAATTATAATTGTTATTGTTATTATTTGCACTATTATTATTCGCATCCACAATTTATGCACGTGGATGGGCGCGAGTGTATTGCGTGTTGGCCAAGCCATTAATTGGATTATCTAGTAATCAGTACACTGAGAATAATATTTTATGAGTACAGCTGCAGCAGCGACAGCGAAAAATGTAATGAAGGAAATATAATCATAATAACGTATACTCATGCTGGAATGGGATTTGACTGGGCATCATAGACTGCCCAGTAGTGTGGAGGCACTGAGATGAAAGAGAACAGAATATCAGAGTATCGAGTAAAGCTTAAATATATTTATATGCAATGGAATGTAAAATCTTAAAAAGAAAAGGAAATAACTAAAATGAATGGGATTCAAGTAGAGGCTATGATGAGTGCTAAGCAGTGAATATGACTAAGATGTGATAGAAAAAAGAGTTAAAATATGAGTAAGAAAAGTAGTTTTAGTTTAAAAATGATTGCAACTAGACTCCAATAGAAAAAAAAAAAAAACAAAAATATGAAAAAAAAATCTAGATCAATTTTATAATAGTATATACCCAATGAATGTGACTTGAAAGGATATAGTGACTGCACCTAAGACTGAACAAAACACTGTTGTACTAGAAAACCTTTCTTTTTTATTTTAATAATTTTATATATATATTTTTTTTATTTTTTATGATATATTTTGAACTTGAAATGAGCTAAATGCTAAATGCATATTTTATACAATTTATGCAATTTGAATTTCCATTAGCATATGAGCAACTAATGGCAGAGCTGGTGCTATTATCGAAATCATTTATCGGCCTATCGATTACATTGATAAGTATGTAAAAAGTGGCGCAGTATTGATTAAGCAAACGAGCGGAAGACTTTTGTTTACAAACACTGGTTAATACATTCGATTCCGAATAACAAAGAAATCTAGAAATGCATTACTTTTTGTATTTTTATTTATATTTAGGTTACAATATTTTAGGTAGAACTACACTGATTGTCACATATAACAATAATAATAATTATAATAAATTTTATCATATCTGTAAATGCATTCTTTAACGTTTCGCCGGTGGCTGGAAGTTTTTACTAGCACCGTCCACATGTTCATGCTTGCACAGATCTATTTCATCATAATAATATAGTATTCCAAGTCCTTTATAATGCTCTGTGATCCAGTAGGTAATATTTTCGCTTTTCCTTGGCCAGATTATTTTGTTGTAGTCAAATAAGATGCGAACAGGATTGACTGGTAGTGCTTCTGGTACGCCTTCTCTTTTATTTTTTTTTTTTATAGCTGCATTCTCCAACCTCAAAATCCTTACACGGCACAGTCTGAACCAGTCCGCTGCAGTCCATCGTAGCGCTTTACTTGAACCTGTATCTGGTTGGTTGTAGAGCCCGCCGCATTGAGAGATACGCTCGCCTCTTCCAGACATTCCATGTGGGATGGCTGGGACAGCTCTTGTAAATGGTGTTGACTCCACGTCTTTGCTGGTAACGATCTTCAGTCTGAATGTTTTGTTCGTTGACAAAGGGATTCATACTAGGACAGCGTTGAAATTTAGAACTTTCTTGCTTGAGCTTGTAAACGAATATGAGAAGACTGAGCTGCGGCACCACCATATATACTGTGCCGTAGAGCCCGATGGCTTTTGTTTCCGAATTTCATTTCATTTAATCATTCGAATGATTTATCTTATAGCTTTTGCAGTTAAGAGATCGATTACTCCCGGCTCTAATCACTCTAGATAGTCTAGTAGTAGTAGTAGATAGTAGATAGTCTAGCGTGTTCTTTGTTTTTTCTTTTTAATTTGTAAATTGAGATGAGCTGGCTTATAGCTGAGTATGTGCTTTGGTCAGGCCTCTAACAGTAGAGACTTTAGTTAGACTAGGAATCGGGGCTAATAGTAATATTGTTATATATATTTTGATATATTTGTGATTGAGGAAAATGATAATGAAATAATATTTTAAAAAATATATAGAGTGTATTTTTTATACATAGCTATATACAATATATATAACTATATATATTTTTTTTTGTTTTTTTTTTTTTTTTTATATACATCAATGTTTACATAGCAGAAAATCATAAAAAGAAGAAATTCTAAAAATAAAACTAGATAAACTATAGAAAAATTCAATTATCTCCCTCACTCTCCCTCTCTATTTCTTGAGGCTTCGTTTTATTGCTGATAATAATAATATCTAAGAACTATTCGAATGGCATCATTTACTTACTAGTAACTAAATAACAAACAAAAATTTAATAAAAATAATTAAATTAAATTAAAATAAAATAAAAAAAAAATATATATATATATTTGCATTCTAGGGTATTTGCACGTTGAGTCAACCTTTAAATCATTTATGTGCACTTAGTTCATTTTCGCTATTGCAGGTGCTGTTGCATGGCTAAATGCTGCTGCTGCTGCTGCTGCTGCTGTCGTTGTTGTTGTCGTTGTTGTTATTGGCAATGATGATGATGTGGGTGAGTGAGGAGCAGAAACACGTAAATGTAAATGGAAAAACGCATTAATGAATAATTTAAAATTGTGAGCGTGCATCAATCAGGCCGTCCATCGATCAATGTCCGACATCTTGGCTGCTGCTACGCATTAGTTTACAATGCCGCGCCACGCCCATCGCTAGTAATATCATGGCACTTACGCCTTCGGCAAAAACAGTCCAAATGCATTTGGATGGACAACAGCCGGACAACACGGACGGACACGAACTGCATTGACGTACACACAATTTTGGTTAGCACTGTTCATTTCACGCTGAACTCGCCTGGTCCGTTGCCTGGTCAAATGTGTGTTTGACATTTTTGTTGTGTTTTTGCGCCTAGGATACGTGCGCCATTTAATACTTTAGCTATTTTTGCTGCTGCTGTTGTTGTTGCTCTTGTTGTTGTTGTTGTTTGGGGCTACTGCGACTCTGCGGTGGCTGGCTTTTGCATTTGTATTTTGCATGACATTCCTCTAAATTGTATGTGTGTGTGTGTGTGTGTGTACATACGTTGAGGTTGCTGTTATAATTTAGTTGAAAATTGTTGTTGCATGCACCCACGCACACACTCACGCGCGCACCTACCAATGCGTACAGGAAAAGGGGATATCGCATCGTTAAGCCAATTAACCCATTGGCATTGAATGTCCGACTCTATGTGCCATATGCAATGTATGTATGCTCAAACACTTATCGCAAGCTTGCTTATATAATAAATACAATGCAAATAATAGTATATAAATATAAATCTAATTAGTTGTCCTGCAAATTAAAATGATTACACACACATATATATATACATATGTGTGCACACAAATATGACTTATATATGTATATATAACTATTGAGCGTTTCTCGATATCTGCAACTACATACATATGTTAAATGTCTTGCAGAGTCAGAGTCTGTTAACGAACATTCAGTTTACACTCACACTCCAAGAAATAAAAAAGCTCAGAGAGCAGCCGACTTCGCTTCGTTTACAACTTCGTTCGCGATCGGCTAGCAATCGTGTTGTTGCTGTCGTTCGCTTCGCTCTGATTGTTGCGCTGACCGTTTGATTGAGTGCAATGAAGCAAAAAGTTTTTTGTGTATGTATTGGTATGTATGCGCGAGTTGTGCTCGCTGAACATATCAATTGCGTAGGCGAATTGAGTGTGTACGTGTGTATGTGAATATGAAGCCCGATTGCACGAAGCTCGTTGAAAGAGCGTCGCTCAAAGAGTTTCACTTCACAAGGCGCTTAACCGGAAGCACCGTAATCTCTTGCTGCGAGCGAGAGTGAGCGATAGAAGGAGTGATTTTGAGTTTTTTTTTCTGTTAAGGAACTAAACGTTTGGCAGATAATTGCGAGCTATGATGGTATTAAATATGTATGTATGTATATGCGAGAGCTGTGCTCGCTGAATATATCAATTAGGCGTAGGCGAATTGAGTGTGTGCGTGTGCATGTGAATGTGAAGTCCGATTGCTTTGATATGTTGAGTCACTTGCGAACGTCAACGAAGCTCGTTAAAAGAAGTTCGCTCGAATAGTTTCACTCAAGGCGTTAAGCAGAAAGCAGAAACGTTAAGAATCTTTCGCTGAGAGCGAGAGTGAGTGATAAAGAGAATAAGTATGTTTTTTTTGTCTGTTAAGGAACTAAAAAGCTAACAGATAACTGCGAGCTATGATTGTATTCCATATTTACATATGTACATATCTTTCTACATATACATGTACATATATAGGTACTATAAATTTAATAATGATGTATAAATTACTAATCATAAATAAACTAATTGGAACTTAACCTTGAACGAATTCATTTGAATTTTGTTTATTAATCATAATGTTGTTATTATTTCTATTCATCTATAGAGTATTATATTTTATTATAGCTAATACCATAATTTAGGAATAAACATGCAAAAAAAAGAAGAAAAAATCTCTGTGCATTTCACAATATTTTCAAATCCATTTTGTATATTCCACAAATCTAATTTAAATGTATAAAACAATTTAAAACAGCTTAACATTCATTTCACTTATAGAGTTATTTGCATAGATGAACAGTTTAAACATTTAACAGCTGTTAACTGAGTGCCGAAAAGAGCACTGTTAGCTACATAACGTTATGTCAACTCAAACAAGTTGAGCTGTTATGCTCAGACCATTTGAGCTACGACGGGTTAAAGGCCATATACATACATATGTATGTTCTTTCCCAATTATGTTTTTATTGCAAAGGCCAAATAAATTCGCTTATGCGCTTTCGCCTTTTTTTTTTCTTTGTTTAACTTGTTTTTGTATAGACATCCAATTTGAGAACTCGTTGCAAAATTCCCAAGCGTTGGATCTAATAAACATTGCGGGCCAACTACCCAAGCGTACTGGTCGCTCGTCTACCTGTCCGTCCGTCAGCTTATCCGTGCGTCCACTTGTCCGTCTGTCAACGTGTCCGCCTGTCAGACTCTCCCCTGTCCGTCCGTTTGGCAGTTAGCTGAGAATTGCACAGCGATAATGTTTTGAAATTGTAATTTTGGATTTACGGTTTCTAAGCACATTTATAAATAACGGTTTCATTTCTGGTCCATGGTCACAACTGTACGCGACGAGTTTCGTTGGTAAATAAATTAATTTAAACATCAATTTTCACAGAGAAAAGGGAGTGGGAGGGGGAGAGGGAGACAGCTGCTGCCAGGTATATATACTCTATGGTACTCCATTAGATGTTTGGCCTTTCTTTGTTTTTAATGGGCAATGCACGGATTTGAAAGAGACTCCAAGTAGTTGATGAACTTTATTTAAGCAATGTTTTTTTTTTTTTTTTTTTGTTTAAGATTTGTTGACATCACATTTTGTATATATACAATTATATCTTGTATAAGGTTGCCAGGTGGTTCCACTGGATATGGACAATCTTGTACTCTACTAACTATAAGATATTTCTAGGATATGGAATTTTTCCAGATGACTTTAATCATTAGCGGCATTTTCGAGTGGGCCTAGTGCTTATAGCCCATTTATATATGTATGTATATGTCGTATATTTCTGCATATTAGATCATTTTGAGGAGTGCAGCGAGTTCTCGCACTCGTGACCTTTATCCTCTTGCTCACCAAACTCTTCGATTTTTCACTCGAACGTACGATTACATCCATCGCCACCAACTGTCTACCTCGTTAGTACCACACTCAATATTAGTGTTAACTAACATCTCACTCAATCAATATTACCCAAGATTATAAATGAACCGCCATATCGATAAGATATTCTATTCGAATAATTCTATCACCTCCAGATATTGTTTTTATTAACTTGTTAAATTCAACCTGTTCAACAATATATGATTGTCAGCTCAAGGGTAGAACAGTGCGGCTCTACACATTGCTCTCAATACAATTTGGCAACGCTTTAATGAGTTGCATAAATCTATGTATTTAAGTGAATTAAGTTGTGTAATTTGGCGCCCTTGACCAACTGACCAACTGACCAATTGGCCAGTTGACCAATTGACCGACAACAGCTGAAACAACAAGCAAGTGGCCAATTGGCCAATTCAATTGATCAAGCAGAGGTTATTATGGCGGCTTAGTGCATGTTATTGGCGAACTTGTTCAACATGGCTGAAATGGCATGGAAAGTGACTCGGCTCGGCTCGGCTCGGCTTAAATATGCCTTGGATGTGGATTGGAATTCAATGAGAAATCTGAATTGAGAGATGAATTGAGGGAGTATAACATATAGAGGATATCTAAAGCATGAGCTTGATGTAAATGCTATAACTATTACAGGGTATTTAATGGTGATTAAAGAACTTATGGCATTTGCAGGAAAATGGAAAAATCTAACGGAATATATATGTATATATATGAGTGTGAAAGTGTTTGATAAATCAAGTTGGAAATGTTGATAATCAGTCAAGGGATACCCTGTACTAGTGTAGGCAAGGGAAAGGAATATGCCATATGGAGTATTTAAAGGGTATGGGAAGTACATATATATAATATAGAGAATCTTCAGCTTTATTGAATGTAATCCCATCTGAAAGTGCTTACTGAATTCAAAAGCAACTGTTTGCTGATGTTTTAATATATTTGACTACAAATATGGAATGTAAAATAAATAAAAGAGGGAGCTGAAAAATAAGGGAAGTTACGAGAGCATTTCAGTACTATATAGAATGAGAGAATGATAAGACAGAGAGAGAGAGAGAGAGAAAGAGAGGGAGAGAGAGAGAGAGAGTAAGAAAGAGAGGGTGGGAGAGAGAGAGAAAGAGAATGTTAGAAGTGAAGGAGAGAATGATATGAGTGACATCGTATCCAGCTCATATTCAAAATAGAGAAGAAGACGATGCCCCTCTATATAGAAATATAGAAGGGCATCCTCTTCTTTATTATTTTGGATATGAGCTTCGAGATGATGCGCTTAATGCTCTCTATACAACAATGTTTACCATAGACCAACTATTCTAATTGATATACCCCATAAGCTGGCGGCAATGCTGGCAGGGTATGCAAAAATGATTTTAATGCAAATTTAAATGAGAAATCATAACATATTCAAATTAAAACTGGCATAAAATGGAAATGAAATTAAATAGCAATGGCGATTTAAGAGAGAGAGAGAGAGCGATATAGATAGGTAGCCAGAGAGAGGCGGAGAAAGAGGAAGCGATGCATTTATGGCCATAGCAGACAAGCCGATAAAGATACAAACACACAGAGATAGTCGTGCATTGTAAATGGGCATTGGTGCAAACCGAATAGCCGATTAATAGATACACACCAATACATATATATTATACATACATACATACATACATATATGTATATGGCATAGACAGACACTTAACATATACATAATTTAAATGCCGGCCTATGCGCTATGAGCGCCATGTATTACCGGGTAATTCCGTCCAGAATCTTTTATGGCCGCGCGGCGAGTGTGCGAAATTGGCCACAAATCGTGCGCGAAATTGCCGAAATGCAAAACAAGAAGGAAAGGGATTATCGACAGCCGAATACTCATTCAGTATTACGATCCATTTGATTCGATTTCACTTGCCTCCAATAGGAATATACGCATTAGAGCTAACTAGATCTATATCAATCTAGATAAGAAACTGTACAACATGCTGTTTCTTACCGATATGCCACGCCCCCTATGGGCTAAGATACATACTACACATATTTTTCAGCTTGTATAGTCAATATGTGCCAAATAAATTTCAGTTTTCAACTCTCTACAAGAATTTCTTAACTACCAGAATATGCATGCTTGGATTTGCCACGCCCCTAGTGGGTGGTTGGGAAAATCTTGGCAAGTCGACTCAATGTTGTCTGTCTGCAATGGCAACGAAATTAATACGGACAAGCAGAAACACGGACGGACATTGCTTAAAGCCAATATACCCATATCACGCTCGTGAAGGGGTATACAAAAACCAAAAGCAAAAATGATAAGAAGAGGCACAAATACCTTGTGCTACACACACTTTTTAGCTTCACTTCAATTTCAATGCTGAAATGTTCGCAATTAATTTCAACATTTATTGCCCATTCACGTAATATTTCATAAATGTTTGTTGTTGTTGTTGCTTTTAAGATGATTCTCTCAGAGTTTCGAGTCTTTGTTCTTATTAAAATTGAATTGTCTAAGTAATTGAGTAGCATAGTTAAATGTTTACTCAGTGACTTGGATTGTTTTATAAAGTGAGATTATTGGGCACGATGATTAGATTGCTCTAGATTATTGCTCTATAAGTATTTCTAACTTAATCATCAACTTGATTTACGTTAACTATGAAGTGAATAAGTCTATTTATGTACACTCAGTTGGGTTTCTTTTGGACAAATCCAAGTATTTGCCATTGAGATAATACTCAGTTCTATCGCTGCCCTTAGTTCCTCTCCCTTCTCCTTCCCTGTTTAGGCAAAAAGTCTTCAATGAATTTGCCTTATTCCTCTTTAATTTCCATACAATTTTTACCTCAGTTACCAAACTATTTTTTGCTTCATTTTTCGTTATTGCTCTATTTTTTATTTAACACCATTCCAAATGGGCTGTCAGATTTAATTGAAATTTAAATATGACACAGGCCAAATGAAATTGTTTTAATTCATGAAACGAAACGAAAATATTCCACTTTAATGAGCGCGGGAGAGATTTATGAGTGAACTGAACGGTTACTCAACCTGATTATGAATATATGTATATAGCTAGGAGTGTATTACTCAATAGATGCTAGCTGACTCTTAGATATGGTATATGCTCCATAGGAATGCTCTTCAGATATATTTTGGCTAGAGATTTCGTGAAGCGCATGCAAATGTCGGCGTTTGTTTTGCTTTGTCTGACTAATGTGTGTTCTTCTTCTTCTTCTTCAGCTGCTTCTTCATCATCATCTCTTGCGTTTCGTTTTTTATACCCTGCACCCATTTAAGATGGGAAATCAGGGTATAATGGTTTTGCGTAAAAGTATGTAACGGGCAGAAGGAATCATCGCAGACCCCACAAAGTATATATATTCTTGATCAGGACGACGAGCTGAGTCAATATAGCCCTGTCCGTGTATCCGTCCGTCCGTCCGTCTGTATGAGTGCGTCGATCTCTGAAGATACAAAAGCTAGAGAGCTGATATTTGGCATGCATACTCGTGTATACCATACGCAGTACGTGCTTGTTTTCGATAACTCATCCGATAACTTTTTTATCGAAAATAATCGAAAAATTGATTTAGTTTTTTCAGCCTCATTTGAACACTATTAGACCTGAAGCTTCAGATTTACTGTGTATAAATATATGATGAATACAAACATTTTGCAATTTACAGATTTTAGATACCACGCCCTCTTCGCCTCCAATTTGTAAAAAACGCATTTCGAATACTAGAGACTTGCGCTTTGGAATGTACATAGATTTTAACATTATGATTAGATTCTGAAAGTTTCATTAAGATTGTATGTCTAGAAATTAAATTATTCAACAAATAAATTCTCATAATATTGCCCACACTGCAGCGCAGCCCAAGCGCAGTCGCTGCTTACTGCGCAGTTAGCAGAGCGCGAGCTTATGCGTGAGTATGGATGTATATATATGTATGTGTGCATAAATGAAGTGCAGAATGATTAGAATATCAGCTTGGAGGGTTCAGGGTATCTCGTAGTCGAGTAGTCTCGACTAGAGCTTTCTTACTTGCTTTTTTTTTCCTTTTTAATTAAAATTTTTGTTGGATATATAACATTAGCACTTGGCACTGTCAGAGCTAAGTACTTGGAAATGGTTAATTGCCATTTGTGTTGGCTGGAAAAACATTTGGGCCACAAAGACGCAGCCACTCGATAAATGGCCACTTCACTTTTCACTTTTCACTTCATCTGTTTGTGGTGGGCTTTACGCACACACACACACACACACACACGCAGGCAGCTGTTAATTGGAAATTGATTTGGCCATATGCATTAGTCGATACATTTATAATTATGCTTTTCAATTGCGGCCCAGTCAGAAGAGAATCTGTTTGGCCAACTGTGGGTGGGTGGGTGAGTGGGTGAGTGGGTTGGGTGGTTGTGCTTGTCAAGACGCTTAACGCAGCAGCAGCAGCAACGGCCAAGCAGCTAAGCACCGAAAATAAGCGTTGCTGCCACACAGACAAGCCGCACGAGGCACTCAAGTAGCTGGGAGCTACAACGACGACGACGACGACGACGATGGCGACGGCGAGGAGGAGGAGCTGGCACATAAAAACCACTATAAACTTTATTAATTTTAATTAAAAACACTACACTCATTCTGAGAGTTAAATTCCCGTGCACATCTCTTGCCTGTGTGCGTGACCATTGGGTAATGTTTGTGTTCACTGCTTTTTTTTATTTGGTTGCTTTGGTGTTGTTGTTGTTGCTTGCTGCTGGCGTCGCGCTGCGTGCTGTAAGCCGCAGAACGCGTCCTTTGGCCAGCAGGCGGTGAGCAGTTAAAAACAGGAAAGCCCTCCTCCAAAATGCCTGCGTGCAGCCAGATGAACTTTGAATGCCCTCGTCCGCCAGCATTAATTAGAGTGCGGACTGAAGACCGGCGCTACACGTGGAGAACATTTGAACTTCGTCTTGACATTATATATGCATATTAAAAATCATATATAATATACAAATTATTTCAAGTTGGTTGAACTTAGAGAGCGCTGCAAATTGAAGATGTATTATATATATATATATATATAAAATAATAATAATAATATACAAATTATATTTATAATAATTTTCTTGAATTTATTTTATTAATTATTATTATTTGAATAATTTTATTTTTGCTAATTTACAAAAAAAAAAAAAAAAACAAAAATAATAACAAAAATAACAAAAAAAATAATATATTATAAACTTTTTCTTGTGCCATTATAACATCTGTCTGGACTCAGTGAACAATTGAGATTATTCATAGATTATACACTATAACAATGTTAAGATTATATATCATATGATATAAAATATTTTAAAAATAAAAAAAAAAATTTTTACTTATTTATATTTATTTTTATTATTATTTTTTTAAAATTATTTTTGTGATTATATTTCATTTTATTTAAAATTGTTTTTCAATGTTAATAATTATTACACTAATTATTTTATTTATTTAAAAGTATTGATCATACTTCATTTTCATCTTTTTGAAGCATTTAATTACTATTATTTAATAATTTTATTTTGTTTAATAGGTTTAGGTACTAAAATATTTCAAAAATTGCTTGAGCTCTATATATTTTTATTTAGTAGTAGATTTTTATTTTTTTTTGTTTTATTATAAAATATAATATGCAATATATTTTATATATAATATATATTACTGAATTTATTTTATTTTTTTTTTTTGCATAAAAGAAATATTTATATATAGTTTATGTTCTTTGTAATATTTTGGTCATCTTTGGCCATGGCATGTGGCATGCCCCCGCTTAATTAGTGTATCATAATGAAGAAGCTGCAACTGAAAAATCTGGCCAAAGTTTTCGCTGAAAAGGCGTAAGACGTTTAGGGGAGGATTGAGGTGGGTTGAGCTACATAAGACTGGCCGCGGCACAACGGCTGATGACTAACAGCTCAAGGCAGGAGGGATCGGTGGGCGAGTTGAAGGGGTCCAAGAGGGGAACGGGGTGGGGCAGGGGGTGTTGCTTTGGTTGAAAGTTGGTTGGGGTCGCCACGGCGAGCTTCTTATTTATTGTTTTGGCGGTGCGCGGCAGTTGGCCGCTTAATGCCATAAAAAACAAAGGTGCCATGGCGATAAACAATAAAGAGGATACAGATGGGGGTCGCTGCCAAACATTTTATGCAAATTTATGGCTTAAACACAAATTTTTTTCCTTATTTTATTTAAATTTTTTTTTATTTTATATATATTTTATTATTAGTGTAAAATGGCAAGTGTTTTGCACTTGAGGCCAAATAAAAACATCTATATACATACATAATAAAGGAAACAAAATATAAATATACATATATAGCATTTAGCACACAGTCTTACTGGTAGAGGGGGAGGGCAGGGGAAGGGAAAGGAGAAGGGGAAGCTAGGGGCTCTTATTGACTATTTGGACTCGTTTGCGACTCTCTGCTGGAGGCGTCCCGGTTGAGGCTCTTGAGCGGCCCGAGCAGACTGAGCAGCACCGGCAACAGAATCAGACCGTGGGCCGCACCGATGAGCACGATGCCCAGGTACATGCGAAAATAGAAGATCTGGAAGACCTGCGACTTGGAGAAGGCCAGCACCACGATGCCGGCGAATTTGGTCAGCGTAATGCCGGAGAGGACACTGCTGCCGGTGACGCTGAGCGAGTGGAGCGAACGCTGCTGGGCATTGCCGTTGGCCTGCTTGAACGAGCGCACAATGTGGGAGACGAACTCCACGCCGATGCCCACACAGACGACCAGATTGACCAGCGAGATGGCGTTCAGCGATATATCCCAGGCCCACATCATTCCGCCCATATTAATCACAATGCACAGCACCATGAACAGCACGATGAGGGACGATGTGATGTCCAGGCCGGTTAGCAGCAGCGTCACCACGAATATCGCCGCCAGCGAGACGGCCAGCGAGACGAGGGCGTCATCCCAAATGGTTAAATACTGTTCGTAGAATATGAAGAACACACAGTAGGGAAAGACCTCCGTGTCGATGCCGTTGCTGGCGAACATCCCATTGATTTCGGACTGAACGCGACGCGCCTCACGCAGCGCCGCCACAAACTTGTCCGATGTGGTCGACGTCGTCGAGTACTGCATGAAGTGGGTGTCCAGAATGGTGGCCATACCCTCGTCATTCAGCGTGTAAATGACGGCCTGTAAGAAGAAGAAGAAGAGAGACTTTAGATGGAGACAAAACTAAAATCTCAAGTATTTTTTTCAGCTGATTTCCAAATATATGAAGAAGAAAGAAACTTATCCTAAAACTAAATGAAACATTTAACTATACACAGAAGACGGTACATAGTAAACTACTTTTAAAAACGATATTAATCGATGACATCAAAAAAGAGCCATACCACTTTTTGCTCCATTTCAATCAGTCTACTCTATTCGTATTGTTTACGTGACATATTTTAAGGCCATATATCTTAAGTTCCAAAATCGGTATCAATATAAAATATAATTGAATGCGAAACATTAGAAAATTTAGCTCTATGTGCAAGACATCATTTAGTAACCGACTTTTAAAAACAATATTTATCGATAACATCAAAATGTGAAACCTAAGAATATTATTAATTCTTAATAATTTTAATATTTAAGAAAATAATTTAGTTACAGATTTTTGGGAACGATAGTAATCGATAACATCAGCATGGAAAAGCTGAGAACATTTCTTGCAAAAGTATTATACAGAGTAGTAAGTACACAATTCTGTCACAGATTTTGAAAAACGATATTTATCGATAACATCAAAACGGGTATATGTAGCTAAAATTTGTTTAGATAAATATGATATACATATCATATAGGCAACTACAATAAAATATGCCAGTTTCTAGCTCTTAAAGATTCTGAGTTCGAGGCGTTCACATCAACAGACATGCGGACAGATGGTTATACAGTACTCTACCGACTCAACTCGTCAGCCTGATCAACGCTATAAATACTCATCGCCTCCTGCTCTGCGCTGCATACATTTTAGCTAAATATTTGACCTATGATCTCTCAATTTCAATGGGTACGCAGTATAAAGAGATAAAGTATGCTTGGTAGGGCTCTACTTACGTCCGCATAGGCAGCTCGACCCGCCTTGGCGCACTCAGCATCGGGCAGATCGGAGAGAAACAGCGGCACATACTTGTCAAAGGTCTCGGGCGTGGGTCTCAGACCATCTTCGGTGAATTCTCGCTCGCAGGGATAGCAATTTTCGCTCTTGGAGTCTGAGGGTGGGCGGTAGTGTAAAGATCTATTAGAGCATTCGCATATGGCGGACTTACTGCTCGGACAGAAGCCTCCCGTCGTGGCATTGATCTTGCAGCAATCGGGAATGTTGATCCAATCGATGTAATCGTCGATCCACGACGAGGCCGGCCGTGCCAGCGATGTGATCTGCGGATAGCGTGACTGTATGTACAGCTGGACGGAGAGCGAGTCGTCGTTGCACTCAACGCCGCCGCAAATGAAATTCTGATGCGTCGGATTGCTGTAGTTGAGGCCCGGCTTGAGCACCCAATAGACGGGAGCGCCCATGGCCAGCAGCTCGTCCATGTAGCGGAAGTACTTGACCACGTGCGAGTCCTGCGGCATGGAGGTCTCCTGGTCCAGGCCCGGCTCGATCGAAGGCATCACCATCAGCGAGAGCGCCGTGACCACAGTGAACACCAGCAGCACAATTATCTTGACGGGCCTGAAACGCAAAGCGAATGGAATGGAATGGAATGGAATGCATTGCAATGGACTGGACGATCGACTCACTTGGAGAGCAGGAACGGGGCATAGAAGTTGGTGAAGAGCTTCTCGAGCACGCCGACGTCTTGTGTGGCCTCCGGCTTCACCTTGCTGCGCACACAGCAGAGCAGATCGAGCCGTCCGCTCTTCCGGCGCCCCTCATCGATGGCCATCAGCGCGACGAACGCCGTGATCTGCAGCAGAAAGTCGAGCAGAATGGCGATCGCGGCGTACATGGCGAACGTCTTCACCGCCGGCATCTCGGAGATGGCGCCAATCGCGAAGCAGGCGAACTCGCTGCTGGCCGTCTGGAGAATGGAGGGTCCCACCTGGCCGATGGCCTCGCCGATCGCCTCATGGGTGCTGGCGAATTGATTGTGATCGAGCCGCTCGTAGGTGTGCACCATGATGAAGATATTGTCAACGCCCACGGCCAGCACCAGGAACGGTATTACCTCAATGGCCAGCATGGTGGTTGTCACGCCCACATAGCCCCAAAAGCCCAAGCTGCACACGACAGAGGCCATCACAATCACGATGCCGCTCACAGCCAGCATGATGCGTGACTCACGCAAAAAGCCCAGGCAGCTGCGTATGCGTCCCAGTGAGATTGCCACGTAGACAAACATCACCACGTAGCTGATGACAACGGTGCTGACCTCGCCCTCGGACAGCTCGACAATGGCGTCCTGTATGGAGCGCTCCGCCGAGTAGGCAATGTCCAGATATTCGCTCTTGTAGTCCCTCATGAAGTCCACGAACAGTTTCTCCCATTTCATGCTGATCTCCAGCTTCGATTCGTCCAGCTGATTCTTGCCCAGAAATGTGAGCACCAAGCCCGTGGCCAGCATATAGTCGGGATCCTCGCCGTTCTCGGTCGGCGGCATGCCGCCCACAGCGATGCCCGGCTCGATGGGTCCGCCGTAGTTGCTGAAGCAGTCCTCCATCATCGGAACGCTATTCAATGAGAAATTGGCAAATGTTTATAGTAGTGGTATATGAAGTATATGCATAAGCCCATCGGGCAGCTCTATATCTATCGTCAGGGACGAGCAAAATACGCCGTAATGACTCAAGGCGATCATTTGAGAGATATTATATTTAGAGATCGATGCAATTATTATTATAGTCACTATCCCATAAATTATGCTTATCTTTGAGTCTATGGGTCAATAGGTCTGTCGCATATGGGCAACCTTGTGGGGTTGCCAGACTGGACATACATACATACATTCGCTAGCTCTTATCGTAGTATACATATATAAACGAAACTGTTTGGAGAGTCTATGATTCATTTCTCGCTATAAGAGGGAACAATCTAGAGTTGTTTAGACTCGCCTATATGATATAGAGATCATAGAGATCAAGTCCTCACGACTCATGTGCATTTTCCTTAACTCACTGTCATATTTCCACCTATTTCGACTCACCGCAAGCAATCCTCCAGCTGGTTGAGATAGTTGATGGTAAAGTTGTTGCTGTCCACATAGGAGGTCTGAAATTTCTCCATGTCATTCTGGAAGTAGCCATAGATGGACTGAATGAGACAGTCGTCCACGGTGGGTGTGAAGCCGGGATACAGGATGGGCGCATAGCAAATTTTGTCCAAGCTCGTGCCCTCCGCCACGCCCAGCTTCATGATTTGCTCCTGCAGCTCGAAGACCTCCTGCAGGAACTTTTGCTCATAGGCTGGACCGAAGGTGAGAGTTCCGCTGGGGGCTTCGTGAGTAAACTGAGGGAGATGCAGGGAAACAGAAACAGAGAGAGAGGGAGAGAGAGAGAGAGAGAGAGAGAGCTGAGTAATGAAGAGGGTTATCCGTGCAGGCAAACGGCAAATGCTTACAGTGTCTTTCTTCACGGGCTTCACGAACAGCTGATTGGTGCGATAGAAGGGCCCGAAGTGCTGATCGAAGTAGTTCTTCTCGATGCGCGTGCTGCTCTCCTCGCTGGCCCAGAGCTCGACGGGATCGGTGGTCACGTTCATGTAGCGTATGCCATAGGCCAGCCCCCCAATCACCCAGGAGCAGATGGCCAGCACGAGCACCGGATGCTTGGCACAGAAGGTGCCCCAGATGCGGCAGCCCTGGTACAGAAAATCGCCGTACACTGTCGGCATGCAGATGTTGGGTCCGGGACGATCGCTGACGGCGCTATAGCAAATGAGGCAAGCGATCAGCAGGGCGACCACCAGGGCAACTATGAAGGTGATGCCGTACAGTCCGGCTATCTGCCAGGGATCCTCGTAGCCCGTCGGCGGATCGGTGATCGGACAGGACTCGTCGCAATCGATGCAGGCGCAGGCATAGTTGCCCTCATAGCTCTGGCCGCAGTCCAGCGGAAACACGGTCAGGTACTCATCCGTGGAGCCCGGCGCTGCATCCGCACTCCACGTATAGTTGATGACGAACGGCACATAGTCGTTGTTATCGCCATCGCCCATGAAGTGATACCAGCGCCGATAGTTGCACGTTTTGGCATTGTACGCACCGCAGCCGAGATCCATGGCCGGCCGGCCCGTCTGCGGATGCTGTATGCCGCTGCAGCTGTTGTAGACCTTCTGTACGGTCTCGTCGTCGATGTAATAGTCGATGTGCTCCACAAAGTCCACATTATCGGGACTCTTCGCGATGTAGGGCGTCAGGAAGAGCGAATGATTTTTGGCGCAGGTCATCATGCAGACGGTTTGGGCCATGTTCAGCGTGCATGTGGGACAGCGGCTGTACACACCGTCCGCCTGATTCAAGCCCGAGTCCATGCTCAGAATTTGATTGCCGTCGCAGCAGAGCTCCAGCTCGTTATCGCCATTGGGCCCCTTGTACTCCGCATAGAGGATGGGGCAGCGTCTGGCGAAGATGGCCTCCGCCTCTGGATTGTTCAGCGGTAGTGCCGGTCCGTGGTACTCCTTGTTCTGCCAGTGCTCTCCCAGCTTATGGCTCTCGCCATACCAAATGCAATGGGGCTCGGCCACCATTGGCTGCACGGCCCCCAACAATAGCAGGGCAACCAACTGAAATTTCATTTCCATTTCAGCAAACACTCAACACAACACAACACACACACACATAAACACCGGAAAAAAAATTGAGGGGAAAGAGAGCCCAAACAATGCGAAAAGCGTAAAGGCTTAATAATTTGATTCGCCACACACAGTTGACCAGGAGCCACTTGAAGCGCTCCAGCCGACCAGCTCGTTAGCTCGTTAACAACTGTTTAATCAATTGAAATTGAAATTGAAATTGAAACCAGCGTATGTGTGGGCATTACCATTATCAGACTAAAGTGCTCTCGGCGTGCCGTTGATAAGATTTTGGGGACTGATTTGGCGATTAGCACCGGGCACTGAGCTCCATTAACAACTAGCCGCGGCAGATAAGCCATTCCGTTGCCGAATCGATTACAGCTCCATAGCCATTGTGGGTATACAGATATATACACTATTTTTATTGGATTAGCAACAATGCCAATTATGATAATTGCGAGAATTGGATGGGATTAAAAGTAATCATGAATAAATATTTCATTGTATTGTCGAACATTTAAATGGATTTGAAATAAATATAGAAGAAGAAAATTATGGGGGGGAAGAGACAATGAGGACGAAAGAGAAGTGAAGAAGAGCTATATATATATATCAAATATATATAGATGGAGACACAGATTAAGTGAGACAAAGGGAACATGAATGAGACGAGAATGGGCAGAGAATGGGAAAGTTCATGAGTGAGATGAGATTGAAGATTGAAGAGAGAGAAAGAAAAGGAAACAGAGAAAAGAGATCGAAAATATGAGATGAGATCGAAAGAAAGAGATATGAATAAGTAGAACAAGCGAAAGGGATGAAGAAAAAAGAATGAGTTTGTTAGAGGGTAGAGACAAAAATAAGTAGAGGAGAGATTTATGGATGTATATATAGAGCAAATGGAAGAAAAAGAGCGACAGAGAGAGAGAGAGAGAGAGAGAGAGAGAGAGAAACAGACAGAGAGAGAGAGAGAGAGACAGAGAGAGCAACAAAGAGAAACGAATGAGAGTGGGAAAGTTCCCCCTCTCTTTCCCTCTTTCTCTGAGATGACAGATTGTAAGCGACGAAGAAGGGAAAGCCAAAGAGAGAGAGAGAAAGAGAGAGAGAGAGAGAGAGAGAGATGGAGCGAGGAAGGCATATTGAGGCGGAGAGGAATGTAAAGGGGTAGATAGAGACAGAGACCGAGAGTGTAAGAGGTATATAGACATTGATTGTTGAAGATAGAGAGAAAGAAAGCTGGATAAAAAGAAAGAAATATTTCATTCACAAGACGGAGAGAGAGAAAGAGAGAGATCAAAGGAAATGCGACGTGAAGGAAGGAGAAAAAATAGGAATTACTGAAACTAAACTAAATTCGAGATGTAACAGCCACTTGAACTCGTGAGAATCGCATAGAAAGGGGATCATTTGACATACGTGAATCATAAGAGTCGCCCATTCGGAGAGGCTTTCATTAGACGGCAAGCCAACACAATTCCTGTTTGATTCGTGTCAATTCGAGTGTAATTTATGCTATTTATATATGCTACATTTAGTAGATGTGGGCAAGGTAGCTGCAAATAAATAAATCATGGCTGGGAACTTCCATTCATTCAGCGAACGTGTAATTAAGTCTCTGCCCAACTGGCAATTACAATGGGCAGCCGCAATGGAGTATTTAGCTCCCAGTCAGGCACTCAGACAGCTTGAGTACTTCTATATGCTATGCAATAGATCAATAGAGGAGGCGCATGCATTAAACGGTTCCATTTGCTATTTGTTGTGTGAGTCACTTGGTGTTGGTTTTATCTGTTCTGTTATTTTTCTTCTTCTTCTTCTTCATTCTTGTTTTAAACGGCCTTTTGTTGGCTTGTCGAGCTGCCTCTGGGCGCTTTATAGTTTTTATGGTGGGCAAGTGTTTCAATAACTTGAAGACTCTGGCCACTGTCGCTGGCTTATCTGGAATGGGTCGAACAGGTGTTCACTTGAGAAATCGACAGCTAACGACGGTTCAGCTGAAAGCCAAATCATTTTATAGCGATTTGCACTTATCGCAAGCAGCTGCTAACCCACTCATCGACAGATCGCTGCCGCTGCATACCTCAACACCGCCCACCAGGTGTGTGCTCGAAGCTTGGCGATAAGCTCTCCATATCCCGATCCCAAATATTCCACGAAAATTTCCCATTTATCAGCATTATCTGCTGCAGCTCAAGAGCAAACTGATTATATCTAAGGAAATTCTTATCTAATTTTGTTGCAGGGTGCTTGACATTGTCGATGTTGATCGCATTATGGCTTACCTTCATACCTTATCGGCCTTTCATAATAAATAGCTCAATTTTTATTAAATATCATTTTCAATTTCTTTTGATAGTCCCATAGTTCTGCGCTACATTGTGAGAGCTTGAGCAAATTCTCTTGTGGATGGACTTTCAGTATCAGACTTTCAGCATTCGATAATGTCATCCATATATGTATTGCTGGGAAGGGTTTGGCATCTAAAATAGATTTAGCTAATGCAAAACTGTGAGGCTCTGGCCCTAGAGATGAACGAGATGCCATTTTTTTTATAGATGATTTAATCGATAACACAAAGTCGGCAATAGTTATCGATTTATTGGAAATAAATTGCATCTGCGTGTGGGAGCAATGGGTTTCAATAGTTACAGCAAATATTATGCGGAAAATTGATTTCCAGCTGATTTTCTTTGGCATCTTTGAGAACCATTTAAAAGACTCAATCATTTTAAATTACTCTATCTTCTATTATCTCTATTGCTCTATACAGAAAATTAGATGAGGACAAAGCGAGCTAATGTGTATATAAACTTTTGATTAATCTACACCTTAACTTGCTATACTTGAGTTAAAATCCCATAAAATGATTAATTTCACTTAACCAGATATTAAATAAACCTTTTTTATTAAAACGAGCGATTTAGGAGACACTATGATATCGATATTTATTATTTTCTATTGACATTTTCGATAGTCGCAGCAAGCGCTGGATTTCGAGTCACAGCTCAAGTAAAGCTCACCTCATCTACGGAGACGGAAGTATACTAAATCAAATAGTTCAGTAAGATATGGAAAATAAGTTCAACAGCTCGGAAGAAAAACATTTTATACACGTGGCAGCAACAACAAAAGCATCGGCAGTGTGGCATGAGCATACAGATACCACAATTAAACAGCAAGAGGACACTACAGAAACCGACTCGGAACGCTTTTATACGCCGGATGAATTTGAGCTCAGAGCGTCCGATCTGAAAATCCATAGCTCATCGCAAAATTCTCCAAGTGAGTAGCTCAGCAGCGTCGAGACGGTAGATGTAGATGCGAAGCAGCTTAATCATCAATAGATCCCTCCTTCTAGCCGACACCGAAGGACCCAGCATCCCCCAAGGCCACGACCTACCCGGCGACTATCAAGAACTGGTGCGAGACATCCAGTTGCATTTGTCGGAGCATAGTGAGTGTCCATCGCAGTCCGACGTACCGGAGTACTGGGAGGAGGAGCGTACAAACTACCGGATTGGGTTTGTGGAGCTGTTTCGTCAGCGCATGCACTACGACCGACTTGGCATTCCGTTGACATCACTCGAGCTACTCTACATGGGAGACGCCGAGCGTGAGTGGCTGCGGCAGCACCGCAGGCGGGAGCACCACCACCAGCACCAGCATCAGCATCAGCACCATCGGCAGGAGCAGGACCAGGACCAGGAGCAGGGTCAGCATCGCTATCGCGAGCGCCGCTGCCGCGACAGCGGCACCCAAACGGAGAGCAAGATGCTGCGCCGCCGGGGCCAACGCTTGCATGGCGGCAACGGCTGCATGTGCGGCTACATCGACGTCGAGCCCGGAAGATCCATGCTCAACGCGGAGATGTACGAGCGGCGCGACACCAAGATGGCCTGTCAGCCCATGGCTGGCAGCATGGACGAGCATATGCTGACGGTGTCGAGCCAGTACTTTGAGGCGGTGTCGTGCCAGCCCACTAGCCCGGACGAGCGGATGCGAAATATCTATCTGACGCGAGCGGAGCCGCCCGGCTACGTCTGTTGTGGCTGTCAGGGGATGCGGCTGCACAAGCAGCATCGTAAGCCCCAGCCGGCCGGAGCGGGGACACCGGGTCGACCCACCTCGGTGCGAATACTGCTGCCCCCATCGCCGGTGCCGCCGTTCCGCTCCACGCACTTGGAGCACCGCAAGAGCCGGGAGCTGCGCCGCTGGCGCAAGATGCGAAACGAGGAGGCCAAGCATCAGTCCTCGCGAAGGGCCACCTATCAGTTTCCCGTGCAGTACAAGAACAAGCCCAAGGAGCAGGTCAGGCAGCGTCCACAGTGCGTGGAGCTCAAGGAGAAGCCCGAGCTGAGCTATCTGCTGCGTCGCTCGCCCAAGAACATCCATTTGCCCACGATGTCATCGATGCAAAGCGTCAGGGACGAGTCCTTCGATGATCTCATGAGCTCGAATGAGTCGAGCAAGGTGGAAGTGCTGCTCGCACCGGACACGCCCCGGCTGCTGTTCAACGAGAAGGTGATGTCCGGCATAATGCAGTCGAAGAGCCTTACGTTCACGGAGAGCTCGTCTCTGGTGGGCTCCATACAGGGCACTGCGAGGTCACCTCGACAGGCCCATGGGGCGGGCGACTCGCGGCACGGCTCCACGGACACCCTCAACGATGTGTGGTGTGATCCGGCCATATTTATGGGCGTGCGTACGCCGCCTCAGAGCGGCCGCGAGCGCAGGCGGCAGCTGACCGTCGATGCCCTCGTCGTTGGCTATCTGGGCGCCCCGGTTCTCAGCGAGCCGGCGGCCCGTGCGGCTATCGAGAGGTGCGCCTATCTGTCCCGTGAGTTCGACAGCCTCAGCCGTGAGCAGCGCACCAAGGATATCGCGGTGCGGCTGCAGCAGCTGCGCAGCATCCAGGAGAAGTCCAGCTGGGACTACGTCTGCTACATTCACGCGCACGAACTGCGAGATGGCCATCGGCACAACTATAACCAAACGATTCCACGCCTCTTCGACTGCCCCATGAACGAGCCGAACTGTGTGCGGGTGATCAACGAATCGATACTGGCCCACTTTCTGCACGTGCACTTCAGTGAGCCCGGCCTGGCCCTCAACGAGCTGTTCGAGCGCGACCAGGTGCTGATCATGTTCAAGCCGCGCTCCTTCAAGCGCGCCCACAACGTCTGCCTCTCGATGATCGTCTATGCCGGCGACAAGCACAAGCCGGACTCTCTGCCCATCTCGCACTACATGCCCGACTACAATGTCGGCCTGCCCGGCAAATACAGCCGGTTCACGGGCCACATGCCCATCTTTGTGATGGCCTGCCGCACCCGCCGGCGCTTCAGGGGACGCTGCGTGGACAAAGACTTCATGGGCTGCGACTCGTCCAGCTCGAGTCACTCGCTGGAGCGGCAGAGACTGGGCGAGAGCGTGGTGGCAATCTGGCTGGTCAGCGTCGAGCTGGTGCGGCCCATCCATGTGCAAATGACCGTCTTCAATCGTCGCGTCGACATCAGCCGCAGCTCGATCATGCAGGTGCGCGGCCTGAACAAGTGCCACGACTGCACCAAGTTCATGTCCAGAAGCAAGAACTATTTGCGCCTCACCTCACAGGACCTGCGCGTGCTGACCAACAACTATACGGAGCCCGTCTACATGGAGATATCCGTGCACGACTATGCGCATCCCGCTGCTGTCGAAAGACTTATGAAACTGCGCCAATCTTATGTGCCATAGCCCGAGACTTGATGCTTTCCTTCTGATCCATGTCCGAAGCTTTTTCTTTTCTTTTACCAAATTTTATTTGAATGTTTAGCTACTGCAGTGCTTTTACCCATGTTTGGCAATCACCGAGGGTCTATTTATATCATGATCGACCTAACGTAAAATTACGATTAAGTGCATTTTTTTAAGGGACGAGACACCAAAATTTTTTACCACCAAATCTTTTGGTCAAAGGCCAACCACAAAAAAAAACAACAAATCAAATCTGTTTCAATTTGAATAAAACGATCGATAAATTTCTGTTTATTTTTGTAATCGATTGTTTCTTTTATTTAGTGTTTGATTATTTTATTTCAAAAGATTGTTAATTCTTTGGAGAGGAAATCAGCTAAAGATGGAGTCGGTAATTAGTTCCTATTGATTCATCCGTCCTTCTGTCCATTTTTGCGCCTCTACCACGCTTAGTCCTTCCCATTGTCTGCTTATATGTACATCCATTCGTCCTTCCGTCTATTCTTTTCTCCAACCATGAAGTTGTGACTTTCTCCAATCGTCCGCCTTTTATCGCGTCATTCTCTTTTTTTCCTCCTCAATTTTTCCCGCTCGTTCTTCAGTAGTTTTCTCCCACCCCTCTTAAATATTAAGATTTGAAATATAGTGCAAGAAACCTTTAAGATATGTAAAACTGAATTCATCTAAAACTTATATTTCAATCGTCATCTATATGAAACTATCCACTATTCCTTTGACTTTGCTTTATATATTATATATTATTATCTTCTCAGATTTTATATAAATTTATTTATTTATTTGAATCTATATATTATTTTCTCTTCACCAAACTTATGAAAGTCAAGTTTCATTTAAATTTCCAGCAAGTTTATTTATTAATATAGAGTTAATATAAATAGAGATAAATAGAATAATAGAAATAAATAGAAATAGAGTTAATATTAATAAATAGTTAGAGTTAATATAAATAGTTAAACTATTTAAAAAAATAAAGCACTGCCCACCTAAAAGGTGATCTTGCTGTAAACACCTTTGGCTGCTATCTCTCTGGCCTTTGTTGTGGGCTGCGCGTTAACAGCGCAAAAGCTTTCGTTCGGTTACTGCTAAGCGCTTGCTGTTAAGAGACTGTTAAGCTTGTGTTCTCTTTGGCTGGCTCTCTGCCGTGGCCGCTGTTAGCGTCGCTGCTGTCGCTCTCAATAGCGAAATGCAGCAAGCGGCGGCTTTATTTATTTTTTAATGCCGGGCAGAATGCTATTGAACTCGCACACACACACTAACACACACACACACGTCACTGATACGTATATATGTTAGTGGCGAGTGTTTAGCATTTTGGCAACTGCTGCTGTTGCTGCAAAATGCATAATGCATGAAATTGTTGCCGGCATTCAGGAGGCAGCTAATTTGATTAGCTTCAGTTGGCTGTCATCTTAGGAAAACATAAAATGCGAAAGCAAATCGAATGCAGAAAATGAATCAAATGCGAGTGGCTAATTGATACACTGTCAGATTATTTAATTGCGAAACCCTGAATAAATGCATTCAAAGTGCAAAGTGTAAGACACGTGTTCCGAAAATCCAGACCTACATGAACAATCCGATGAAGCGGCAGCGGCAGTAGCAGAGGCAGAGACAGCAGCAGCGGCAGTGGCAGCGGCAGCGGCAGTTTGAACGCATCTGCAAAGCGGCCCCCTTAAGCCCAGCAACGCAATGTTCCCGAAAATCTGTTCCCGTTCCCGTTCCCGTTCCCGTTCCAGAGAACTAGCTTCGTGCGTTCCAGGCGCATTCTGGAAAATTGTGTCAAGCTGACGACACAATTTTCAAATCGCATGCCCGGAGTTGCAGTTGGCTTCCCAAAAACAATAACAACAAAAAAAGAAGAAAACGAGAAGAAGAAACAGAGTAAGAGTATGAAGAGAGCAAGAGCTCCAGAGAGAGTGAGAGAGTGAGTGAGTGTGTGTGTGTGTGTGTGTGTGTGTGTGTGTGTGTGAACGCGAGCGCGAGCGCGATGCATGGCAGAGGGACAGACAGCCCAAAACAGAAAGACAGACAGACAGAGAGCAAAAGAGAGTGCGAGTGCGAGAGCGTCCAAATAAACTGGCATCGTAAGCTGGCGTTGCACTAATAACGGCAAAGGTATATCGCTCCGGTACAGTAGCGTAACAGGAAGTGGTGCATTAACACGCACCGCAGCTGATGACGACGACGTCGCCCAAAACTTCAACTGGCCCGGGCCCCAAAAGAGCGCGTCATTCAAATTGATAATAATAATAATAATAACAATAACAACACAAATTGGCAATAAATATTAAAAAGGAAAACCAAGAGAAATAAAAACAAAAACGAATCAAATCAGGAGAAGTTTAACGAAAAGTGCGCGAGTCCAAAGTGTGTGTGTTTTTTTTATTGCTTTATTATTATATATAAATATATAGATATATACATGTGTGTGTGGGTGCGAGCTTAGCTTTTAAATTCGCGAAACTCCCTCCGATTGCATCACCAAAATAGTCAGCTGCAGTCTTAACTTTTAACCTAACGGATTAGGCACAGGCAGCGACGTGACTTCGACGTCATCTATGACGTCGCTTGTGGACGACTGTGTGTGTGTGCGTGCGTGTGTTGCTATGTGTGTGTGTGTCATCAATTTTTTGCATTTTGCAGACTTAAAATGAGCAAACGAATGACGTAGTAGATCCCCATTGATGTTCCGTTGCGTTTCATTTCGCAATTCGCGTTTCTCATTTGGTTGCGGCAAAAACAGCCGAAAAACCTAAAAACCGACTAAACCGGCTACACACACATAAACAGACACACACACAAACACACTAAAGAGAGCGAGCAGGTCAGCTTGCGCTGCGTATGTGTGTGTGTGTGTGGGATAGGGAGAGCGATGCGGATGCCGCTGACGCAGTCGCTGCCGAATCCCGCCGATTGCCGAAGCGACAAATGCCGAACTCGAAAAACGTGCACACGTGCAGTATGCAGACGAACGGGCGCAGGCGACAACAAGAACTTTTTCGGTGTGAATGCCTTCTGCACAAAAACGTGGTTTTTCGGCTGTCAGCGTTGCAGTTGACGTCGCCGCCGCAGTCGTAGTCGGCGTCAACGCTAGCGCTGCTGCGTTTCTATTTTTTTTTCGTGTTGTCTTTTTGCTATTCCTCTTTTGATTGTTGCAATTTTGATTCGCGCTCGTAGCTGTTAAGCAGTCTCTAACAGCTGCACAGGCGCTCGTTAACAGTTCAATGGCGCGACGCTGTTAGCTAACAGCTGCCGCACTGTGAGCGCATTTTTGTTTATGTTGCATACGCTGAGGCACAATCGAAAAACTGTTATGTGAGATCGCTGCGCAGCGCTGAGAAATGATGTGAAAATGATTTAACTATATTTGATATATATAGAAGTTTTAATTAAGGAAATATTAAATTATACATTATCTCAAAGAGAAATTTTTCTAAGAGGGGATGTAATGAGATGTACTTAGGGAATACCACAACAAATTTTTTGTAAATATTACGCATACGCCAGGCATTACTATTTGTAGTTCTTTTACATTGCTTTATTTCCCATATTTTGCTTGAGTTTATGCATAGCAACTGCATGGAAACAAACAAAATATGAGTACAAACAGACAATAGTAACAATAACAATAACAACAACAACAACAACAACAACAACATGTACCAACAATTGCAACTGCAACTGCAAAATGTTTCTGTTCTCTTTGGCCGGCAATGCCGGCTCCGGCTCCCGGCTGTGCTTCTGTTCTCAGCTCACTTGCAACATAAAAAAAAAACAAAAAATTAAAAAAAAGTAATATTGTTGTTGTTGTTGTTGTGGTTGTTGCTTGTGCTTGCTGCTTCCGTTAGTTGCCGGAAGTTGCACGAAGTGCACAAAAGCTTTCGACTCTTAGTTCTCTGGCCCTGTTAACAGTTGGCTGAGAGCAGGAGCCAACGCCAGCCGAATGCAAATGTTGTTTGGCCTGCCAAATTGGCAATGGCCAAAAGACAAAAGCACAAACACCGACGACAAAGAGCAGCGCAACAGCCGGCGTCGGCGTTAGCGTTGGCAGAGCTCGCTGCTGATGTTGCTGTTACTGTTGTTCTTGTTCTTGTTGTTTGACTAAAAGTGTAGTTGGGTCTCATCGCAGTCGCAGTCGCATCTCGGTCTTATTCGTGTGCGGCGCTTCACCGCTAAGCGACGTCTGAAATATATTTCGCTGCCTACACTGCTGCTGCTTCACGACGTCTATACAAAGCGTATGTATGTGTGCCAGACTGACTGACTCTGTATGTGTGTGTGTGCATGCGTGTGTGTGTCTACGTCTGAGTATCGTTTCGGTTGCCTTCGGCTTGTTCGTGCTCGTGCGCGTCGTTACTGTTCGGCAATTTGTTCGTTCGCTCGTTCGTTCGCTTCGTACGATTCGTTTGGGGTCGTCGCTGCTGCTGCTGCTGCGGTAGCGGCTGCTAATGCTTGCTGCTGCTGCTGCTGCTGCGGCTGCTTCCAAACGTTCGCAGGCCATGCAGCAAAAACAGTTTACATTTGTTTTTCCGCGTGCTCGCACACGTTGACTGACACGGTCTGCGACTCAGCGAGCGTGCTTTGTCTGTCTGTCTGTCTGTCTGTGTGTGTGTGAGTGTTTTTTTTGTAAATACATATACATATACATATATAAACATAAATATATGTATATATAAATATATATTTGATACATATATATATTTATATACACACATATGTGTGTCCGTGCTTGTGTGACCGGAGTGCCGACCCGGAGTTGCCACAGACTGACCGGAGTTGCATGGCCGAACTAAAAGCACTCGAGCTTGCTCCAGTTAGTGGCCTGGTCCGTTCGCTGCAATTGCAACTGCAACGGCAACTGCAACAGCCAGAGCCAGAGCCACATTTACATTAGATCAGCTAACGGCAACACCACGACAACCAGTAAGCCCCATTCAGACCCCCATTTCGTCCAGGCTCGTCTATATCTGAAGAAGATTTCCAACAACTGCAGTTAATATTTATTTTGGTTTTCATTTTCGATTTCGAAATTTGTTACTCTGTTAGTTTCGGATTTATTTATCATTATTTTTTCTTGCGCTTTTTGATTTGAAGTTCGACTGCTGCAGCTCGGCTTCGGCTGGCCGTGCTCGTGCGCTCGTGCGGCCGAAGCTGCCGTCAGCAGCGAAGGCGGAGTTGCAGCTTAACGCTGAGCGCCATGGACAGCGCGTCGTGAGTCGTGTCGAGATCGGAGCCCCGCGCGGAAGTGCAGTGTTAAAAGCGGCTGCGGAAACGGAAGCTCAAAGAACTGTTAACAAGCACACACACTGCTTTCCATACGCACAGTCGACCATCGATGCTTAGTAAATTAAGAACAGCTGTGCGCAAACGCACAGACACAGGACTTGACTGAACAACAAATTTACACACACACACACTCACACACACAATACTTGTACGACTTTACTTTCTGGTTGTATTTTTTTTTTCTGTCTTGTATCGTTTTGGTTTTTCAAACTCGCACAAATTTTTTTCACAATTTTTTTTCATGTGATCCACACTAAAATCAAAGAGCAGCTGCAACAATTCGCGATGTTGTCCAGCTAGCAAACGTTCGTAAAATGTTGAAACAAAAATGCAGTGTTTAAAACAAATGAAATGCAAGCAACAACAACAATGCCAGCAGCAGCGGCAGCTATAACAACAACAACAACAGCTACAACAACGACAATGGGCCCCAATGGCCGCGACAACAACTGCAGCTACAGCAACAACAACAACAACAACAACTCTCAAGCTGTACAAAAAGTGTAATTAATCCAACTAAGAAACAAACGAAAAAAAAAACCAAACAACAAAATCGAAAAGCAAAAACAATAATTTGTTTTAAGCATAAATCTAACAGATTATTTAGTCTATGAAATGTTTGTGTTTGCTTCTCTCTCTCTCTCTCTCTCTCTCTATCTCTCTGTCTATGCATATATATATAAATATCCCTCTCTGTGTATTTGTGTGTGTATTTGTTTTTGCGATCAGCAACAAATCGAAACGTGGCTAAATTTTTTTGAAGTGAAATATTTACTAAAGATAATATTATTAAAAAAAATTTTAAGGCAACATTTTAAAACTAAATTTTTAGTTGGAAAAAAAAATATATATGTATTTGTATATATATATGTATGTATATATTTTACATTTTGGGCTAGAAATATATTTCTAATATTTTTATATAGAAAATCTGTTGAAAGTTATTTATTAATTAATTCTTTATTTATTTATTCTTTTTTTTTTGGAGCATAAATCTTAAAATTTGAATTGAAGTGTGTGAAAATATTTAATATATTTTTATAACTGAAACAAATTTGTAAAAAATAATTGTTTTTACAGTTTTAGTATATTTTCTTAAATTTTGTTGAGCAATTTGTAGAAGAAAATATTAACTTGGAATTTTTTTACCGAAACTTTACAAGTTTGCTAAGAAAAATTATAATAATAATTTGTATATTTATTTTAGAAAAATGTGCATATTTATTTCGTGCAGTGTACGCCTTGTCGTCCGTCCGTCCATTCGTAATGTCGTCCGTCCGTCCGTAAAGAGTGCAAGCCATTTGAAATTTGAAACTTGGAAATAATTCAAGATTATCCCGATCCACCCACTGAGAACTTAGCGAATGGGATAATGCATTTTTCAGTCTCTCAGAAACCAATGTAGTGGAAGTGCTACAGAGTTGAATTTCGGATTATATGTACTCCAATAGACAGCGCAAAATCATTAAACCATATCCTTTTAATTGGTCTATGGCAAATCAGAAAAGAAATTATTTTCTCTACAGTTTTAGAGCTAGCAATACAAAATTCAGCAACTAAATTATCGACCTCCATTGATTTATCAATATGTGTACACAAACGAATATGGAAAAATTTGCAGAATAAATCAATTGAATTTATATAGATTCATTCATTCTGATTTCTCAAATAAACATTCAGATTCCCACAGTGATTCAGTAGAGTAAACCTATTGAATTTCTGCCCACTTCAAAGGGCGACGAAAATATTATTAATCAAAATAAATAATTGTGCTAGATTTTTGTGTGTTTTCAGTTCCGATGCCCGCTCACAATGTAAGAGAAGAGTATATCACATTCTTTGAGAATATGTCTAGGCATTTCTAGCCACGTGTAGGGCCAGGTGCCTTGCAGGTGTTTAGACAATGTGTGAAAAACTAAATATGCCAAAGTTTAGGAACTCGAGTATTCGCATATAAACATATATGTATGCCCTCTTATGTGTGCTGTGCGAGCGAGTATTACGTAGTCGATTGCATTCTTGTTGTTGTTATTTATTTAAACACGTTTTGGACAAAAATTATGGCGTCAGCTGCGCTACAAAATATAAACAATGAAAATAGGCGAACAAATGAGAACAACTAAAAAGACAGAGGGAGACTGAAAGAGAGAGAGAGAGAGAGAGAGATAGGAAGATATAGAGAGTGAAACTACTTTTCTCTGTAATTATTGTTGCTCTTGCGCTCATTTCGCTCAACTTGTCGAAATCAAATAAATCTTGACTTTGAAATGATTTTTCACGTCTCTCCCGGCAAGCATTTCGATTCGCTTCGCGTTCTATTGTATTTAAATACCACGCAAAGCACTTTCAATCGGGTATATGAAACGGATATAGCCCATGTGTAGTGGATTGGAGTTCATCTAGAAATTTCTAGCCGCCCAAGTTCCCTTTTGTCTACAGATTTCGAGTTAGAGTTCGAGCTGTAGAGTCTCTGGACTTCATGTAATTAATCGATAAACATTTATCGATATCTATTTAATATAATCTTAAGCATAGTTTGACTCATAAATTTTCTTCTGAATACACGCAAATCAGAAGTATTTCATTTATCTCTCTCTCTCTCTCTTTCTCTCTTGAATACCCCGTAATTTATTTGAAAGTATTTCATGAGCATCTTCAAGTCGTATACCTCCGCTCGTATTCTGTTTTTTGTTTTTAGATATTTTGTTGTTTTTTTGGTATTTGAAATTCCGGCCATTCCATTGCTCACAGCATCTGGGGGGGATTCGTTTTGGCTTTCACATGGATCTATTAATAATTTGATGCATTGCCCTCATCGTCATCTCCGGTCAGTGTGGTCGGTGTCTTTGTTCATTGAATAAACGGCCCATATGAGTTCTCATTTGTGTCTAGTGTGCCATCTTCGAGCTAATTAGAAATCTCTTTCATCTTCTGACAAACTCTCAAATCGCTATGGACAAATTGAAATTCACATTCACATTCACATTCCAAATGGGGCCAAATAATCGGAATAATCCATGTGAACCTTAACCTATTTGACGAATTTTTGGCTGATGGGAGATTATATGGAATTAGGTGCCAGCTCATGTCTTTTGTTTCTGAGAGTGTTTGAATGTAAGTGTTGCGATATGTATCGATATAGACATGGCCTTGCGTTTCTCGCATAAAGCTCTCAGTTTCGAATATAAAACATTTTGCGAGTTTGTTTTTAGTTTCTCTTTTGTTTTCCTATATCTTAGACCATTTTTTATGGCTAAGATATAACTTGAAAAAAATATTTAATGAGCAGGAAAGTTGGTAAAGCCACACACTGAGTCAACCTCTGATTTTCATCCTAAATTGAAGGGATTCTCGACCGAAGTATTCTTTTTGTACTAAATGTTTTCCACAAACAAAAATAAATAAATAAAATATGAGCTCTATGAAATGGCGATAAACATAATATGCTTCTGCTTTTCAGCTATATTTTATTCAAAGTATTTTTGGGTAGTCATATTAAAGACTGATTCATTCTAAATTCGCACTATTCATATTATTCATGTATTATTACTCATAAAATAAAAAGCGATTTGTTGATATCGTTTGAGATTAATGTTTTTATAAATTTCGTATGAGAGTTTCTTCAAGCTTCTTAAGCTCCGGCCAAGTCTGTTCTGTTTATTCTCTTTCTTTAAATTAAATTGATGTGGGTTATAGAGTAATAAGAAAACAGAAAAAAATAAATAAAAAGTTAATCCCTTAAGTATCCTTTGAGTATTGGGAATACAATTAAAAATATATACATTTTATATTATATATTTTTATATTTTATTTACTTTATATTTATTATATATGTTTAACAAAATTAGCTTCAATTTGTTGCAACAGTTCAGAGACAATTCTAAAAACCAGAAGTAAACGTAAAATGTGTTCAAAAACCTCGCTAGACGCTGAAATTTACTATGAAATCGTATGTATTTATACTCAGTGAAAGGAGTACATGGGTGCTGTGCAGTGCTTGGAGGGCGTGACAAATGAATGAAGGTTTTAACTTCTTTGATATAATACAATATTATTCGAGCATCTGTCTGATATATTTAATATGATATGTTTGTAGCACTCTATTTGATTGTATTTATTTATTTAAATGTAATTTTTTATATTTTATTTGAGACTCGATGAAGCTGAAAAAGAATTGAAAATGTGAAACCTTTCAGGTCTTAAATAATTCTGTTTTATGTGCTTAAATGAAAAAGTGGCAATTGCTGACATTAACATGCACAGATACATATATACATATATTTTATATATGCTCTATATATATATTTATATATCGCCGAGTATTTTAGCTCCATTTTAACACCATGTAACAAAAAAAATTGAAAAAGAAAAAAAAAATGAATAGCATGACATATGAAATTTAATTTCAATTTTATTTTAATTTGTGTAAAGGTGGAGTGAGAGACAGAGACAGAGAGAGATAGATAGATAGATAGAGTACGGGCCGAGATAGCGGTAGCGATTGCGATAGATGAGAGGAAATCATAACCATAAACTGAATATTTTCTGTATGCGCCAAAAAAAGAATTGAGAGTGAAAAAAATTGCAATTACAACAAAAATAAATTACAAAACGTGACATTAAATTGATATCTCATATTCCGAGCGGTCAACAGCTGCAAACGGTTTTGCATTTTTTTTATTTTTTATTTTAATTTAATACCCTGAACCAATTGAAAATGGGAAGTGAGCGTATAAAGTTCCTGATGAAATAGATGTAGCCCATAGGATGGGGTGTGGCTGAGAGCATAGAATATATGTATATATGTGTATATGTGTATATATATATCTGAAGTATAGGCGAGTTGTATGAGTTCTGTTAGTCTTTGCTAGGAATCCTTATAAATATTGTATACTTCCTACAAGATTTTCTTAAGGCTCTCCAGGTATTATATTATTATTATTACTATTTTATATTATTATTATTATTATTATTATTATTATTATTATTATTATTATTATTATTATTATTATTATTATTATTATTATTATTATTATTATTATTATTATTATTATTATTATTATTATTATTATTATTATTATTATTATTATTATAATTATTATTATTATTATAGTATTATTCTATACATTATATATAATGAAAATCAAACCCGTATAATATATACATTCATGTACATAAATACAAAAGTTGCTCTAGCTCTACGTGCAAAGATATAGGATATACAATTGGGAGTTTTACAATATATACAAACTTAGCTCTGGCTCTGAGTTTTATGCTAAAAAACTTTCAGTTCTCTGGCTCTTATAGATTATGAGATCGACGCGTTCAAGTCGAGTCAGCTCGTGGCCCTGATAAAGCATATGTAGGGTGTGCCACGACTTCTGCTCCAGGCAATTTTTTTTACATTTTACTCTGATTACTCACTCTCAATGGGTTCAGGGTATGTAAAGCAAGGGTGTATTAGCTGCGGCCACTCCCACTTTCACTTCTATACGAGCATAAATTATTATGCAAATGTATATATATCTATATGTATATGTATATGTATGTATGTGTGCATAGCTACATATGCATATACGTAGATTTTTTTGACCTAATATGTATGCTATAGTTTATATATATGTTTGTATGTATGTGTGTGTGTATGTGTGTGCAATCACATAGCATGGCTGCAACTGCTGCTGCTGCTGTTGTTGTTGTTGTTGCTGTATGTAGGCCCGGCCTAGTCGGCATATAATGCGGGCTTAAAACAAAAGTGACACGGCTTCCTTTATTATCTGCGACACATCCTTTCATTGTGTTGGTATTTCGGTTGTTTCGCTGTTTCGGTCGTTTCGCTGTTTGTTTGGCCCCGTTGTCCTACTTTAAATGGTCTTTGGGTCGCCCCAGGCAAGGCGAGCGCACGCACTAAACTCTCTTTAATACACTTGCACTTCATGCATGCCGCCTGCCCATGCCCACATACATTCTCTCGCTCTGCCTCTCTCTCTCTCTCTCTCTCTTTCACTCACTTTGTTATTTGCATTGTTGTGCATGTGTGTTTGTGTTTGTGTTTGTTGGCGAGGCTTTGCTTGCTTGCCGCAGCTATTGCCATTAAATCAGACAGCTAACTCTCCCTATCTCTCTCCCTCTCTCTCTCTCACACACAAACAATATTGCATGCAGCCAGTCTAAATAGCAATTACACATGCTCTGTCTCGCTCTAGCTCAGCCTGTATACATATGTGTTTGTCTCTCTCTCCCTCTCACTCTCTCTCTCGCCCTCTCTTTCTCTCTCGCTCTCGTTGTGTGTGTGATTAAGAAGCGTCGCCTTTGCCAGCGCATCGGAAATGAACCAAAAACAAAAACTAAAAAAAAAATGAATGCTCTATAAAAAAATTATGATAAAATAAAGGATGCAGGACAACAACAACAACAACAACAACAACAGCAAGAGACAAACAAACAAACAAGATGCGCTTGCAAGTATGCTGCGAAAATCTGCTGGCAGGAGGCGCGTGACACGGAGCAGGAGGCGTGTGGCTAGGGGGCGGCGTGGCGGCGGGGCGTGTTCGACTGTGCTTAATAGCGCCGCGTGAACTTACTTAAAATGCATTCTATGCACTTGGCGCATGGCAAGGCATTGGCAGCGCGTGCGAGGGGCGGTCGAGCTGTTCGTGGAGCTGCGGCTGGGTCACAGACTGGGCTGGGGCTTGGTGGAGCAGAAGCAAACAAAAGTTGTCTAGTCACGAGGCCAATGGGAACAGGCGATTGCCGTTCGCCGTTTGCCGTTTGCCGTTTGTTTGTCGCAGCCATGTTGCAGATGTTGCTCCGAGCCGTGGCATGTTGCAACATGAATGTGGCGGAGTCGCTTCAACTTCCTCCCTCTCTCTCTCTCTCTCCCTCTCTCTCGCTTAGAGGCGTTGCCCCAATGGCGCAACACGCAATAATAATAATTTGTGATGCTTGGGCTCACAATGCGCTTGACTCGACGCTGGCGCTGTCCACTGTGAACTGAAGTTATCGTTGGCTATTTTGATATCGAGCAAAGGTGCAGAGAGAGCAGACTTTAATGAGATTGTGCTAAAAGCAACGAGAATAACTTTATTTAATTATTGCACCTTTTTGCTTTCATACTCATTTAGATATGTGAAATGAGTATATTGGTCTACGTCTGTCTATCCCTATAAATGGTAACCACTTTTGCCCACTAGGGGCGTGGTAAAAATGATATTGCCGTTGATGTGGCAACGCTTCGCTGTGCATGAAAATGCCTTATTAAATTGTTTTATTTTTTTATAACTATTTTTTATTTATTTTTTTTATTTTTTATATATGAGAGCTATAAATATTATCTTTTATTTCTACAGTTTTAGAGCTAAATAATTGATTTTATTTGTATGTTTTTATAAATATTTTTTTTTGTTTTTTTTGTTTTTTTTTTTTTTTTTTTTTTGTATTTTTAGCCACATATAAATATATATCTATATTGTATATATTTTTTTAAAATTTTTTTTTATAAGAACTATAAATGTTATTGTTTTCAGTATTTCCTCCAGTTTCAGAGCGCGGAATTAATTTAATTTTTGCTTTTTATCAGTTTTCTCCAGTTTCAGAGCGCGGAATTAATTTAATTTTTGCTTTTTTATCAGTTTTTGTTATTGTATTTTGACCTATATATACATATATATATTTTTTATTTATTTTATTTTTTTTATAAGAACTATAAATAATATTGTATACAGTTTCAGAGCTCGAAAAGGATTTTATTTTTAATATATTATTAAATTTTTAAATTGTTTTTTAACTATATGTATAGACAGATGTATATATATATATATATATATATATTATATATATATCTATATATATATCTATAAGATATCTCTCTCTCTCTCTCTATCTCTCTATCTCTCTCTATCTCTATCTCTCTCTCTCTCTATCTCTCTCTCTCTCTATCTCTCTCTCTATCTCTCTCTCTCTCTCTCTCTCTCTCTCTCTATCTCTCTCTCTATCTCTCATATTTTTTTTTTAATAATTTTTTGTATATATATAACCACATATTCAGTATTTCCTCCAGTTCAGAGCTCGGAATTAATTTATATATATATATAAATTTTTTTAAAAACTATATATATTTTTGTTTTCAGTATTTTCTACAGTTTCAGAGCTTGAAATTGATTTTATTTTTGCTTTTTTATCAATTTTCCTTATTGTATTTTTAACTATGTATATATTTTTTTTCTATATTTTTTTTTAAATAATTTTTTCTTATAAGAACTATAAATATTATTGTTTTCGGTATTTTCTACAGTTTTAATTCTTTTCAATTGTATTTTTGAACTATTTTGCTGCTGTTTGTTTTCTTTTCTTTTTATGTATGAGAAATTTGAGTATTATTAATATGCGATATTAATGAGATTTCTGATTTTCAATCCTCTCCCCAACTTGCAAAACTTCCCTCCTTCCAGCTTATATAGTCTCTTCAGTTCGATAGCTGCCAAGTGGGGCGCTTAATGAGAAATCAAAGTTCTGCTCGGCCCTGCCTGATGTGCTTTATATAAGTTTTTCATAGAAATACATGAATTTGCTATAGCCAAAGTCGAGCCGGGGCCAACAGCATGCTGACCGACATTTCCATTGACTACAACTTCGTCATCGTTCCCCCATCCCCATCGCCATCCCCTTCTCCATTCGCAGCCCCCATCGGCAACGTCTTTGTGTGTTGTCGCGAAAACGAAAGCAGCCCGGAAATGCTGGCTCCGTGTATTGCCCCATATTGGTACGGCTCGGTTTCTATGAGCGCGAGGTGTGCCTCATTATGCATATAAGCTCTTTGGCCCCAACTGAATCCACAAAGGTGTGTGTGTGTGTGTGTGTGTATGTGTGTGTGTAAGTGTGTTGTAACTAGGTTTGTCTGAGAGTTTCACCTCGTGGCCGTTGCCTCATTAAAGTGTTTTCCATTTGTTACCTCATTTCGCTCCTCCGTTCGCCCGTTCGCCCGTTCGCTCGCTCTTGCCAAGACTCAATCAATTTTTTTCGGCTTCTTCTTTTCGTTACATTTTCGTATGCAATTTTCTCATTTTCATTGTCTGTGTGAGTGTGTGTGTGTGTGTGTGTGTGTGTGTGTGTGTGTGTTGCTGTTAAATGGCATTCTTATTGCTGCACTTGTATTTGTTGCCAAAGTAGGACACTCTGCTGCAGGTAGGCAATTTGCTGTGCCTCGGTTTGGGGCATAAAATGTGCAACACAAAAGTTTCGTTATTATTGGCTTATGAGGTGAAATTTATTGCAGCATAACTCGGTTCGTTCTCTCACAGCCTGGGCTCCCAACGTCTCTCTCTCTCCCTCTCTCTCACTCTCTGTCTCTCTCTGCACTCTTCAGTCTTGGGGTAAAGTTTTTAGTGTTTCCGGGTCGACATGTTGCGAAAGTTGTTAAATGAGAACTTATACTATAATAAGAGAAACCTGATTAGGCTTGAAAATGTAATTAAGTGCTTAAGAGAATGTGTGAAATATAATAAAAAGAAAATAATATAAAAATTATATAAAAATATATCATAAATAGAAAATAAATGGAAAACTTTATACGAATTTCTTATAAAATAAATTATAAACAAATAAAAAATTTAATATATAAGAAAATATATAATAAATCAAAAACAAATACAAAACCTAATACGAATTTTGCATACAAAAAATTAATAAATAAAAAATTATATAAATATAGGAAAATTTAAAATTTTATTACATTGAAATTTTTCCATGCACGATTCTAAAAGTTTTTCAAATTCTTCTCTCATTGTAGCACCAAAAGATGTCGGAGTGAAGCGAATATGAAAAGATGAAGTATTAAATAAAAAAAAAAAAACAAAAACAGTTAAAGACTTGCAAGAAAAGATAAAATCAGAACAAAGACAAAACAGACAAGAAACAAACATAAAATAAACTAAACTAAATAAGCAAATAATAAAAATTACATGAAATTCAATTAAATAAACAGAATGCATCAAGTACTCGAAATATTTAATCATTAACTTATTTAACATAAACTAAATTCATACCACAACCAAAATAAAAAATTAAAAAATAATACTTATTCAATTATTTAATTAAATACATAATAAATACATGAAGCTCAAATAGACTGAAATAGAGTCCAAATATATTACGAAAGTAAATGCAATTAATTATACATATCATAAAATAATTAGCAATTGCATTTAAGTTATTTAATATAAATAAATAGCAAACAACAACAACAACAATAACAACAACTAAAACCAAGTAAATTCAATAGCCAAAAGCCAACAACAAACAACAACAAGAAAAGCAACAACTGCAACAACAACAACAACAACAACACGCGTTACACAAAAGTGACATAAGAAAAGTGCGAATTTTATTTTTATTGTTGCCAGTGGCGCACGGGCGTCATGTGACTCCACTAAACTGCTAAAACAACAATTAAAATATGTTTACAACAACAACAACAACAACAACAACAACAATGCAGCATTAGGCAGGCGAAATGCGGCGCCAAGCAAACAATATTTGATTCGTTCAAGAAAATGCATAACAAAACTTTACGCGCCTAATGCAACAACAACAACAACAACAACAACAACAACAACAACAATAACAACAATAAAACTGAAGGGAGCAACAACAGCAACAACAAATGCGCCAGTAACAACAACAACAACGACGACAATAATAATTTAAAGAACAACAAGAGGAAATCAAAGCAAAACTTCAGCCAGGTAAGTCAGCTGCTGGGAAGGGGGGAAGGGGAGGGGGGCGGGGGGCAAAGGCAACAAACTGCCGTTGATTGATATTCTACAATATTTGAGAGCAGCACAAGAAAAGCAAAAGAGAAAATATAAAGAGAACAGAAAATTTGCCTTCACTGCAAGATACCAAAAAGAAAAAAAAAAAAAAAAGAAAAAAATGTTTTTCACGCTCACCGACAGCAGGGAAACTGTTGTCTGTGTGAGTGGGTGAGTGGGTGAGTGGGTGGCTGGCTGGGTGGTTGGGTGCCTCGGTTCTGTGTGAGAGGAAATTGTATTGCAGCTGAAACATTTGAGCTATTCATGCCATCAATTGGAATCTCATAAAATACTCATTTAATATTCATGTAATTTTCTCAAGAACACAAATCGTGTGAAGCGCCATTCATAAACAATATATCGCTACCTACATATGCTCATTATCATTGAACTTTTCACTACTCGGCACTCAGCACTCAGTTCTCAGTATTCCGTCTTAATGAGTGTCATTATTCATATTTAATATTCATCTTCCGATTTGATATTTAATATTAATAGGCATTGCTTCGATATTCAATATATGATATTCAGTATTCACATGCAGTACAATATGAATACTCAGTACTCACATGCAGTAGAATGTGAATACATAAAATCTCACATGCAGTAGAATGTGAATATTCAGTACTCACTTGCAGTACAATATGAATACTCAGTATTCACTTGCAGTACAATATGAATACTCACTATTCATATTCAGTAGAATATGAATACTCAGTACCCACATGCAGTAGAATAGGAATACTACATATGAATACAGAATATGAATAATGAATATGAATATTAAATGAGGTTCTCATACTTTATATGTATATTCAATATTCCTATTCAATATTTGTTCTAAGTATTCAATTTTATTATTCATATGCATCATTCATATTCACTATTTATATTTACTTTATCATATTCATATACAGTAGAATATGAATAGTGCATATGAGTACTGAATATGAGTATTGAGTATAAATACTGAATATACTTTATATGAATATGAATATTGAATGAAGTTTTCATACTTTATATGTATATTCAATATTCCTATTCAATATTTGTACGAAGTATTCAATTGTATTATTCATTTGCATCATTCATACTCACTATTTATATTCACTTTGTCATATTCATATAGATTAGAATACGAATAATGCATATGAATACTGAATATGAGTATTGAATATAAATACTGAATATTAAATATGAATTTTTAATGAAGTCTCCAACTCTTTTTGTATATTTAGTATTCATATTCAATATTTGTACAAAGTATTCAATTGTATGATTCAATTGCATCATTCATATTCACTATTCATATTCACATTATCAGAAAAATGAATTGTTTAAATTTTTGCATATATATATTTTCTTTGATAGATTTCCGTAATATTAAAATAGAATTGGCATAATAGACATAAAATAGTTTGAGCTATTGAAATTCATATTCATGAATTCAAACAGAACTTCAATTCTGAATATTCAATTCGGAATACAGTTTACTAAATAGCTTTATGACTCATCAAGGACATTGCCAAATACAGAAGTAAAATCGATTCAAGATAATGAACTTTCTGATTTGCTCTCCGCTAATTCGTTCCCTTATCATCGTATGCCTCATACATATTTACTTTGAGAGTTCTGAGAGTCTTTCGACGTCGACTTAAATCAAATGGAACCACATCAAATAGAATGAAAAACATTATTTTGCCCGCCTGAAAATGAGAGTTAATTTCTAAGCAAGTATCATTTCATGCTAAAGCAAATCAATTGCATTGATAGAAAAACGAAAAAGACAGAAGAAAGAAATAAAAAAGAAGAAGAAAAAAATAGAAAAGCAGAAAAGAAATGGAGAGGGAGAGGGAAAGGGAAGGGGAAAACCCCAAACACATTATGGAGCTGTGTGAAAAACGGGAAGGGGAAAATTCATTGGCCATTCATGGGATTCATTCATTGAGCAATCGAGCAGCTAGTCCCGGGCAAAGCCAATCAGTCACACACACACACACATATGATTGGCTGTGTGTGTGTGAGTGTGTGTGTGTCACTTTGAGGCTTAATCAAATCAAAGACTTGCCAAATCATAAAAGTCACAAACACTTCCGCTTCAATATGTTAACCGAAACGAACTACGGACTGGCAGCCGGAAATGCTGACGATTGGTCAGGCGAGGGCGTCGGATGGCATGGGCGTGGCCATTGCCAAACAGTTTCAAAATTAAATTAATTATACATAAATTGTGTAAACAACACGCACACAGAAAGAGGGAGAGAGAGAGAGAGAGATATAGACATCAGCATGTTTATTTACACAGTAACAGAAATTACCCGGCATTGCCCGTATCTAATTTTAAGAACAACACAATGCCATCGACTTGCTTCTATTTCTATTCCCATTTCCAAATTCATTTTTCTTTCTAAGTAATTAGCTCTTAAATCAGGCAAACTGAATAACAACAACAACAAACATGACAAATTTATTGATTTCTATCCAAGTTCTTAGACAGATCTCCGAATCGTTGCGCTGCTTAAGCAACTCGAATTGATGATAAGAAAACGAACTTTTGTGTTTAGTCTAAAAGAAAAACTGATGAATCTAAGCAAAGATTACAATTTTGGTTATAAAAGAAGTATTAGAAAGTATTTACTAATTATATTAAATTTCCTTAGAGTTCTAGTAACTTGTAAACTATCTAAGGTCCTGGCTTAATAGGCTCTCCGTAATTTCGGGCTTCATCTATAAGTTGTGTTTAGATCTAGCGGTTTCAAGACCCTCACTATTTTATGTCTTTGGGCATATGCGTCTTCTTCTTGTCAAACACTTTGAGTGAATAACAAATTTCAATGTTTATTGAAGAAAATTGTTACGTTCATAATTTTGGCAGTTCGAACTTATGTATGCTATATAAGGGTGTAAATTAGTTATCGATTTGTATCAACTTTATGCTGAAAAATACATTTTTGGACTTTCATTTCAACAGGAAACTTAACTTGGATTCAAAAAAGTAATAAGAAAATTTGGAAAGTAGTTTAAAAGCAAGCACAAAAGGCTAACGATTTTTATCGATTTGAAAATGGGACACGAATATATTTTAGACAAGATCACAGTAGACTGAAGTTTCGCATCAGTTCATCAATATAATCGCTTGGAAAATAGGCTCGAAGAAGCTGACAGACTAGTTAGACTGAAGTCTGTTATCGATTTAAATCGATTAAAATTGGTTAGAAATGTGGCTAGAAAATAGCTTAAGAGAGAGAGTATCAAGAGCTGAACTTAAGAAAGAGTGTAGCAATATTATAGATTTGAATCAATTTCAGTGAGCTTCAGGTATAAGGTAGCTTCAGAGATGGCTAAATTAGTTATTATAGATTTATGTTAGCTTTAGGATAGTTATAGGTGGGTAATAAGGTAGCCAGTTCAAAAGAGAGCAGTGAGGGAATCGGTGGAAGAAGTTGAGCAATAGAGAGAGAGAGCACAGAGAACAGAGTTTAAATGTTGATTACGCTAGATAGTTCATCCATACAGTTTGATAAACGGAAAGACAGATGGCTAGCGCTATGTGGATATTGCTCAAATTATGCTGCTTTTTAGTTTGTCTTGACTTGTTAGTTGACATAGTTAAAGATTTGTTGTTCAGATTGAAATTTCCAGAGATACATTTTGCAGTTGAACTAGAAATCTAACTTCAAGTTCAATCAATCAGTCAATTATTAAATGTGCATAGATGAGAAATCGAGTAAACTCATATGCCTCAAAATACATTAGAGATATTATGAAAACAATTTTTTTTAAAGTATTCTTAGCAGAATAAGAAATAGAGAGAGAGAGAGAGGTACAGAGGTAAAATATTTGCCACTGCACTTGAAGTGAATCGAAGTTTTTAACTTGTCAATTGAATTTGTTTGGGGGCACAAGAAATGCATTCGAATTTCGGTCGTGCCGCACATAAAACTTTGTGCCACCACAACAGCAATATGTATATATAGATCATCCACCCACCCGGCAATCTCTCTCTCTCTCTCTCTCTGTGTGTGCGTCGAACATTTCTGGCTTGTCGCCTGCCACTTTGTAGCAATAAAAAGTTCGTTTATAAACAAGCAAACATGTCTAGAGATGTGTTGTTGGCTCTTATTTATATATATGTATATGTATACACGTGTGCTGTTGTTGTTGTTGTTGTTGGTTGGTTGGTTGTTCTTTATATTTTTATTATTGTTATTGTTGCTGGATGTCAGTCAGCGCCATGTCGGCTCCAACAAGCGTTTGCGCTGCGAAAATATATAGTTACTTATGGCCACAGAAAACCATGAATGGGCCAAGTAAAACTGAAATCAAATCAAATCAAGCCAAATGAAATCAAATCGAAACGAAACGGAATGAAACGAAACGAAATGAAACGAAATCAAATAATATAACATATCACAGCTAGAATTTAGACATGAATTGTGGAAATTTATATGGAAGAGACAGGGAGAGGGAGAGTCTGAGAGATCTTTGAGGTGTTTGAAATGAGAAATATTTCGGATATATGAAAATATATATATGTATGTATATCATATTCATTCACAGATATTTATCTGCCACACAAACAGCAGATATTTATACATGCCTAATGACAATAGGCCAAAGAGTCAAACTTCGGCTCTGGCTGGGCATTGCGTATTCGCCCCATAGACCTTTTGACTATCATGCGTATGCATAACAGATTTCTCATGTTACGCATTTCGGGCGACTATTATACAATGTGGCCATTGTTATTCATATGCCTGGGCGTGTACAACTGTGTGTGTGTATGTGTGTGTTTGTGTGGCAAGTGTATTATTTTACCAATTAATTTTAATTCGAATTGCGGCTGCGGCTGCGGCTGCGGCTCTGACTGCATGAATCGAACAATAGGCCCAATGGGCTTGTTATTTGACTTGGTCCAGGCACTGTGGCTGCTCTCTGCTAATTTGGTAGCTGGCATAATGAATGCTTGATTGATTGATGAATGCCTGGATGCAGAAATGCCAATAAAACGGAGTCCAACCGGCTCGGGCGTTGATGGAATTGCCCTTTCATTGTTGCCATGGCCGCCCGATTAGCCTGGATCAAGCTCCATAACTAACAGCAGCTAGCTCCAACTGGGGAATATAATAAATAATTGCAGATCAAAGCAGCGTGAAACAAGTGATTGACCGGATGCGTAAGCAAACTATATATCTATTTGTCTAAAGATTGCTTGCTGAGAGATAAGCACGAGCATGAGCTCTGGGGAAACAGCCATAGAAATTGTTACACGGTTCACTTTGATATTAGGCCCCTTGGATTAGTCAAGCTGAGATTTAGTTAATTAGAATTTGTGGACAAAGCTAGGAGGTGCATGAACATCCATTCACGTTCAGTATATTTAATATTAATTAGAAAGTAAATACGTATGTATTTATTGCTGACAATTGGATGCAGATTTAATAATGTATTAAATATATGAATTGATTATCATTTCAAACAAAGCACGTACTTACGGCCAGGCTTTACTGTTGCCCTGCTTTGGCTTATGGATTTTAGAGTTTAAGTGTTTTAATTATGTGTAGAAATTTTAAATGGAATTACTCGCGCTCAAAGTTGTGTTCACAGAAGCTGTTTCTTATATTGTTGCTATAAATATTGTTGGAGACGTATCTAAAGAATTTTAAATATAAAAAACATTAAAAATATAATTTTTTATTAATTTTGTATATAAAAAAATTAAAATTATATGTCTTTTAGATCACAAAACAAAATATTTAATATTAATATTTAATATTTTAATTTAATACATTATTTTTAATATTTGCTACATTTTACTTTAATACAAATAACTTTTTTTTCTGTTATATCGATGCACATTATATATATTTGTAAATTAACATTTTTGCTTTCTATTACAAAATACATTTTTTATAAAATTTAATGTTTCAATTATGAAAACAAAAAATGTATATCTTTTATATGAATAAATATTATTATGTCTTATATAAATTATTATCATCTATAAAATATACATTTAAAAAATGCTATTTATATTACATATTTATCAAGAAAAAATTTGGCTTATATAATTTGTTTATTTTTTTTTAAATAATTATCATTATTTAGAGTAATAATGAAATATAAATAAAATAACATTTTGCAATACTAAAATTATTTGTTATTTATATAGTACTTAAATTATATGTTATCTATATAATTTAAGTATTATACAAATTTTATTTTATTTATATTGCATTATTGCTCTAAATAATATTAATTATATAAAAAAAAAAAAAATTATTATAATAAATAAATAAATTTTATAAACCAAATTTTTAAATTTTATTTTATTTATATTGCATTATTGCTCTAAATAATATTAATTAAAAAAAATTATTAAAATAAATAAATAAATTATATAAACCAAAATTGTTTTGTATCAATAAATTTTTTGATACGAAGAATTGTCACATTACAATATATATTTTTAATAATATAGAAACAATAAAAATAAAAATAAAAGAAAGAATATATGTATATAAGAATATGATTTGATTCAGTTTGATTGATTCGAGTCGATTCTCTGGCCTCTTAAGGCAAAGTGTAGATGAAGAAGAAATCTGCAGAGCTGAAGAGTTTCTAGAAAAATTGATAGAGCTGAGTTGATATTGGTATCAAATTTATTTATTTTGTTTTATTTTATTTTATTTTTTTTCTAATTGCAAACTGTACCACGCTGTTCGTCACTTTGAATACCGTTTTACTTTAACTTTCTTATTTTATGTATAATGCTCATCTTATTATAGTTACATTATTATACTCATAGTATAAATGCCCATATTATTCTACTTTATTATACGTCCCATGGACTTGTCTTTTCACGTCATTCATTCTAAATGAATGAGTGCACAAGTGTTTGTCTCTCGATCGCTGTGTCCTTGGGGATGATCGTAAAGCTCATGCTTATGTTTGAGCAGCAATAAAAAGAGAAAACGCTTTATGATCGAAGATAGTTCCCATGCATTAGACATTTGGTAATAAAAGACCCTTAAGACCCTTAGCATGTCGTCTCAATCTTGACATCGTTCTGTACATTTGGGGATTTGGTAATAAAATTATGTTAATTATAACTTTGTGGTCTCACTCATTAAATCAGAGTTTTGTCAAATCGAATGAATGAGAACTTGCCTTTTCTTTGGTCTCTTCATATTGAGACATCATCATCTGGCAATATCTTTTAATATCTCTCAAAATCTTCTCTTCCATAATTTATCCCTAGCTATCTGTTATACCCCGAGCTTGTCCATCGGCCATTTCTTTATATAATATTTTTGCTTTTGGCCACTCTAATGGCATTCAATGCGATTTAACAATCAGCTGCACATTTCACGTTTTTCTTTGGCTTTCCGAGTCGATAATTTATAAACTTGTCAAATGCGTCGCTCGACCATGTGCGCATCTTTTATTTGGCCAGACGAAATTTATTCATGCGTCGCTGCAGCAAAATACAATAATAAAACAGCTTTATTTATTGTATAAGCAGAAAAAAAAAGATAAAAAAAAAAAACTGAATCAACTGCAAAAAACTTGACTCTCTGGATGGCGGTACGAACGAGCTCCACAAAGGCGTGCCACACCCCCTCAGTCGCTCTTTCTATTTGTTATTTATACAAAAAAAAAGAGCAAGTATGCATATGTGTGTGTGTGTGTGGCAGAAAAATTGTGAAAAAAAAAACTCGCTTCCTCCACATTGGTCAAAGGAAAAGCCAACATATCTGCCATAAAGACTCTCTCTCTGTGTATGTGTGTGTGTGTGTGTGTGTGTGTGTGTGTGCATGTTTGATTTGTCATCAATGGCCGCTTAATTAATTTTGCATTTTTATTGCTCCGCCTAAAGGTTAATATGAAGCATTATAGCTGACCGATTTCGTATCCAATTCGGATTCCAATTGGAATTCCGATTTCCAGCTGCAACAAATATTTGCAATCAGCAGGCGGCTGCCGCAATCTGAGTCGAAATTGCAATTTTTTTGTATGCTTTGCTGCTCATTTCAATTGAATTTAATAAAATGTGTGTGAGTGTGTGAGTGTGTATGTGTGCGTGTGGCAAAAGAAAAAACTATTGAAATTGCTTTTTATTTAAAATATTATTTTGCAATTGACATGCGTTTAAAATGTTTCGCTTTGCGTCCGCTTTCAGTTGCCTCCATTCGCTTTTCCCTTTGATTATGCTCGCTAACAACTGAAAGAGAGCATATTGGTTTTCCTTTTTTTTCATAAGATTTTTTGCTGTACGATGCAAAAATGTATGTAAAGTGAGACCATGAACTGGGAACACTATGATCTCTTGAAATTTTGAATATATACAATAGATGGATGTGAACAGCTCTTGATCAAAATAATACAGTGGATAGGGGCGTGGCAAAAAACTTAATTTATTTATCGTTTGTTTGTTGTATTATATATTTTCTGCTTGGCGACTCATTTGCTCCCTATCTGCTTTTACTATTTCCCTCTTTCTATCTCGCTCTCTTTCTGTGTCTCTGTCTATTTCTGTCTTTTGTCTCTGTACATATCTGTCTCTCTCTCTCTTTATGTCTGTCCCTCTCTAAGTCTGTCTGTCTATATGTCTTTCTTTCTATCTCTATGTCTGCTTCTGTCTTCTCTCTCTCTCTCTCCATTTGTCTGTTTCTCCTTATCTCTCTCTGCGTCTCTGTCTATTTCTGTCTTTTGCCTCTCTACATATCTGTCTCTCTCTAAGTATGTCTCTCTCTCTCTGTCTATGTCTGTTTTTGTCTTCTCTCTCTCTCTCTCTCTCTCTCTCTCTCTCTCTCCATTTGTCTGTTTCTGCTTGTCTTTCGGTCTCTCTGTCCGTTCTTTGTCTGTGTCTCTCCCTGTCGCTCTCTCTCTCTCTCTATCTCTCTCTCTCTCTCTCTCTCTCTTTCTCTCTGTCTCTCTCTCTCTCTCTCTCTGTCGCTGTCTCCCTTTCTTTCTTTTCTAATCTAAAACTTCTTTGATCTCTGTCTTTTAAACTCTGCGATAAGAAATTGAATATTTGGTAGAATTTCTTAATCGAATTTTATGAATGATATATAATGTAAGCAGCTTTTCTTGCTAGTCTATAAAAGATAGAGTGGCAACGATTTGTTGTATCATTTCCAACCTTTTACGCTTCAAACTGTCTTCTACTCATACCTTCTATCGACTATCGATTGCTCTTATATGACTATCATCACTATCTATAGTTCTGCAACTAGATTTAAATAACTTTTTCAATTATTTGGCCCTTTAGATTTCTCTCTCTCTCTCTTCCTCTCTCCATCTCTCTCTCTCTCTCTCTCTCTCTCTAAAGATCACTGCACTCAAGCACTTACGCTGCTTATTCACGACTTACTCGTCCATCATACGCCCTGTTGCACAAGTTGAGTGCAATGCGTGAGCAACGCTCATTTGCCGCTCAAGGAAATGTCTTGACTCGGACTTGACTTGGACTCGAGTTGACTCCATGGCCGTATATGGGCATGGCCATATACATATGTACATACATACATGCGTGCATCCTTTCGTTCGAGTGGCGCCTGCAATGGCCTGGTGTTTGGCTGAAATTCTTGGCGAGCATTATTATCGCAGCATTATTGAGCCAAGACACACACACAAACACACACACACATAAACACAGACACATTGTGAGGCCAAAAGGGAAGCAGGTCCAAAGTGTACAATGAATAATGGGCGTGCGGTTGGTCAAATTGGGACTGGATGGGGGCGTTGCGACAACGGACTGCTAACAATACAATAAAAATGAGGAAGCAGCACAAGGGAGATGATACACACAGAGAGCGAGAGAGAGAGAGAGAGAGAGAGAGAGAGATATGTAGATGGAGAGAGAGAGAGATAGGGCAGTTGGGTAGAGCGAGCGAGTTGGGAATTGTGTAGGGCACAACTCAAGCGATGACAATGATAGAAAATATTACTAAGATATGCGGCCATAAAGAAAAGAAGAAGGCAACTAAAAGAGGAATCGTTTATTGCCAAAGAAGCCATAAATTGATTTTTGCAAATAAAAATAAAAATAAAATATCGGCCAGCAGGCGGCCCAACACACACAGAGACAGCGCAGAGACGTCGCAGAGACGTCGCAGAGACACCGCAGGGCCGCAACAAAATAAAATAAGACATTGCGATGGCTCGAGTTACAGCCACAGTCGCAGCCGCAGCAGCAGCCGCAGCCGCAGCCGGCAGCTGGCAGTCGACAAGGACATGGAAAAGGCATTGCTTGGCAAATGGTTTGAAATTGTCGCGCCTACAACAACAACAACAACAACAACAACAACAACAACAACAGCACACATAGTAAACGACTCGACTCGCGCTAGCCGCCGCCTAGACGCCAGACATGGCTAAGCCCGTCCCGCTCCGCTCGTCCCGCGCCGCTAATTGTGGGCCCCGGCTTAGGCGAAGGTATCCGCCGAATTCCGTATTCATTTTTCTTCTTCTTCTTTTTTTTTTTCGTTCCCATTCATGTTCAAAACTATTGCGAACTTACCCCCAAGTACATAAATTAGGGGCACGCCCCTCGCACTCAAAAAAAAAAAGAAGCAGAAAATAAAAGAGAAAAACTAGAAAGGAGAGCAGGAGCTGAAGCAGGAGCTGGAGCAGGAGCTGGAGCAGGAGTGGGAGCAAGAGCTGGAGCAGGAGCTGGGCAAAATAAATGGAAGGCATCGTTCCAGAGTTTCTAGCCGGAGCGATGGCATCTTATTGAAAACTATGGCCTGCGATTTAATATAGCAGCCGCAGCTGAGCAGCTGAATGGAGCTGCGAAATTTTAGCTTCAAAGTCTTAGACCATAAATAACACACACACACACACACTGGCAGCAACTTGAGTGGTGTTGCTGTAGTACAAAATAAAAAAAAAAGAAGAAGAAAATTGCAAAGACAAAGACAAAGTAGTTGGGCAACAATGATGGGACATTTAAGCGGCGCAACGCCTATGGAAGCTGCGGCGAATATGCGAATATGTGTAGCTGCCACATAGTTCCTGCTGCCACTGCTTCTTCTTCCTCTTCCTCTTCTTCTTATCTGCTGCTTGCCTCAATTTGCTTAATACACTGCAAATGGAGTGCAGCGAAACTCTAGTTGAGCAGCGTCGCCTCCGATTTCGTCTGGCATTTTTATTAAATAATAATAGGACTAGGATCATTTTATAGAGATAAAAAATCATAAACTAAAACAGATTTTTTTATTGGTTATCATATATAATTTATATTAATCTATTTATTTTTTTTTTCATTTATTTTTTGCCATTTGAATTATATTTCTATAAGACTTTGAATTCAATAAGAATATTTTATAAATAATAAATAAGAAATTTAAGAGATATAGTTTTTATTATTATTAGTAGTAATTATATATAATTTAGTTTTCAATTTTTATTTGTAATTATTTAATTATTTTATGTATGTTTTTTATTTGCCATTTATATTTTATTTCTCTAAGAGTTTTAATTCACTAAGAGCATTTTATATAGTTCATAAAACATAATTAATAAATTTAAAAGATATTTTTCTATTATTATCATAATCATATTTAGCTTATTTATTTGTATTTTTATTTTTTATTATTTTTATTTTTCAATCACAAATCAGTAATAATAAATTTAAGAGATATTTTCTGTTTTTAATTATAATATACAATTCATTTATATATATATGTATATATTATTTTATTTTTAAATATTTATTTATTTAATTTATTTGCTAAAATCTTTGGTTTTAATTACCATCATTATAGATGGTTCTTCTAGCAATTCCAATTTTTTTCCATTCCATGATTCTAAATTTTTCTCTAAGCTTCACTCTTAAATGATTTAAAAATTTGTTCTCGCCTTTGTCCCGCCTGCAAAGTGATTGCTGATATTTGTTTAACGATTTTTCTCTTTGGGCACATAAATTTGCTGGCTCTAACCCTTATCGGTGGTGCTACAAAGGGATTCGATATGTTTTTGTGCCGCATCCGAGCTATAAACGGAAATGCAGAGAGCATAAATTGGGAGCAGCCACTAGGAATTATTGTAAAAATATGTTAATTTGATCGCAGGGCCATTCGTTTCACTCGGACGGCAGCTGGGAATGGGCGGCGAATGGCTCAGCTATAAATCAGTTTTTCAAGAAGAAGAAGCAGAATAAAAGAAAAAAAAAACAAATTAAAATGCAAAGAGAAAAAAATGTATTGGCCAATGTGATTTTAATTAATTGAAAGTTTGCTGGTTCGATTCGAAAACGCGAAGCCGAAGAAGCGCAGAGAATGAGGCCGAGACATGGAGTCAGCTGCTGGCGTTAGCCATCAAGTTTATGGCCAATTCATGTTGGGAATGGGAGTTTGAAAGCGGTTAGCACTCGCAGTCGCTGCGCGCAATCCTGCATTCATATTCTTATGTTTATTTAACGATGCTTTTTACGCTGCATGCGATATGCAAAAGGATTAAAACGTAAAGTTCCTTCGCCTGATGGCAGCTGGCAGCTGGCAGGTGCCAGGTGCCAGGTGCCAGATGGCAGCTACAAAACTTTCCAGGTGCTTCGTCTGATGGCTGAAACGGATGTTGTTGCTGCTGCTGCTGCTGCTGCTGCATGCTGCTTGCCGACTCCTGCCGTCTCCATATCGCTTCAAGTGGCGTGAAATTTGGCACGTCAAGTGGCGAATGCCTAACTTTTAACTAACCTTGGCTGGGCATCAGCACTTTCAAGTGGCTACATCCTTCCATTCTCCACACTCGATTCACTCACTATCGTCGCTCTCTCTCTCTCCCTCTCCCTCCCCACCTGTGCGGGCGCCTAAAATATTAAAAGCACCTTTTACTTAACACACATCAAATGCAAAAATGCTCAACTCCCATCGCTGCGTGCTTTTGTGCGTTCGCTGCTTCACTTTGGCCTTTAACGTCGCGTCGTATCCCAATTTGATGGCGCTGCCTTTATGCCCTAAGCACATAAAACTGTGTAGTGTATATACGTACATATGTGCACATACATATAAACATATCTGAGTGCCCATTACATAGAGAGTTATAAATGTATTATGAAATATGAAAGCTCTACCGAAATGTTCGAATTCTTATCGATATGTGACCAAATCAGCTTATCGATAGCAATGGATTTATTATTATGGCGTAATCTCTCTGTATAGATTGACTGAAATATGTGGGCGAGGCCATTGGGCAAACGTTTTTTGAATCTTTGGTGCTAAGCTTGCTTTTCTTGCTTCATAAAAATAGAGTTTATGGCTTTTAGTTGATTTTTTAGTTTTTGAATGCTTAGAAAATATTCTATCTATTTATATAATATACGAACAATTTTTAGTTTTTTTTCCCGCTTATTCAGCTGCTCCTCTTCAGCATAAGTTTTTTTTTTATTATTTATTATTTTATAATTAAAAATTTTATATTATATGCACATATTTTAATATGACAGTATAACATGTTTATTATATAGCACAGCTAATGGAATAGATTTCATTTCATTTTAAAATTTAAAAAAATAAAATAAAAACAAATTTTAAAAACTTCTAAAACGATAAAAAAAATATAAATAAATAATAAATAACATAAAACATAAAAAACAAAACTCTTTGAAAATATATGCTTCAAGGAAAGTGTCCGTATGCACATATGTTTTTAAAAATCGTATTATATTAAATTGGATTTATTTGAATGGGAAGAGTATTTTTTTTTTACTTTTATATATATAAAATAAATAAAATGAAAGTTTTTAAAATTTATTTTTGTTTTGTTTTTGCTTTTCAATATATATTTTTTATTCTTAGTAATCATACTATATAAAATTAAATATTTTCTTATTTATTTACTTTTTGTCTACTTATTCAAATCAATTTTTTTTTTTTTTATTAATCCTAATACATCAACCTGGAGCTTTTTCAAATAGTATTCTGTTTCCACTTATTCTGTTTATTTATTTATTTTTTTTTATATCTAATTTTATTATTTCTTTATTTATCAAATTGTTTTAATTTTTTGTGCCTCTTACTAAACTATTCTATTCAACATCTCGTGTACAGTCGCACAGCTGTTTTTATTTATATACATTTTTTTTTTTATTATTATTATTTTTTTTTTTTATATGCAATTCTCTCCAGCTCTCTGTGAAGTTCTCTTTGAAGTTCCACTACAAATGCTCGAAGCTCTATAGAGTTAACTCGCCCTTGGGTGGCCTCACAAAGTCGCTGAGCCTGTGCAGCTCGCCTGCTACATTCATATATACATATATAAATATATATATATGTATAACAACTCCTTGGGAGTTTCATTTCCATGTGAAATTTCCTGAGTTCGTTATTAATAATTGGACTCGTTTTAATGATTTTTCTCGCTATATTGGGCTTATCACGAACCCTTGTTGTCTTTACGCTCTGCACTCTGCAACAGGAGACTCGAGTGCCTGCAAGGGGCAAAAGTGGGCGTGAATCTTGGGGCATCTCTCTCAGTCAAATGCTGCTGCTCGTGTCGAGGGCATCGGCTAGTCGCGCGGACTCCTCCATGTGGCCCAGCTCAATGCTTTATGCACGGACCAATTATCGTGGATAAAGGCAAAGGACGCGACTCAGCGGCTCGAGAGTCAATTCGCGTGACAATTGTCGGCGATTGTTTCTGTTGCACCAACACAAGCAATGCAGAAGCAATTGCAACTGTCAAGAGAGGGAGAGGGAGAGAGAGAGAGAGAGAAAGGAAGAGCGAACATTGAAGTATTTACAAGGTAAACTGCATGGCAACCGATGTGAAAGGCAAAGGAATAGTTGCTACAGATCTACTATATATATATATATATATATATATATATACGGTTCTTTAAAAATATATGTATGCGTGCATGTGTATATATATGTACATCTATCTGTGTGTGTGTGGGTTGACAGAAATTAGGGTAAGCTCCGCTCGGCGCTGCCTCGTGGCTGAGCTGTCGGCTGAGCCGGCTCAAGTGTCCTGGCAATTAAAAAGCTAAACTAATTAGATGCATTTTGTATGATTTCCGTATAATTAAATGGCCCATTAGCTGGCTGTAGTTGCTATTTGGCTCAACCCAAGCCGGAAGTGACAAAAAAAAAAAAAAAGGAAGAAAAGAAAGAAAAAAAATTAAAAAATAAATAAAATAAAAGGAAAAGATAAGTAAATACAAAGTTTTGCGCTTGGCCGGATATAAAGAGTGTGGCTGGCTATATATCTCACACACTCTCTCATTCGCTCTCCCACACTCTCTCTCTCTCTCACACACACACTCTCTGTGAGTGCCATATAAGACTCGTGCTAACTACCTACAATAATTTATCCGCAACAGGACGCAAGATACGCAATGCAAAGACACTAAATGCATTGCTGCGCATCAGAGGCGTCGCGACGCTGACGTCGACGTCAGCTGTTGCAACTGCTGCAAGTTGCTCAAGCAGCTCATCAAGTGGCGCGCTCTGCCTCTGTTCTGCTGCTTCTTCTTCTCTTTCTTAGCTAGTTTGGCTAAAGATAAATAAACAAATAGGCAAATAAATCTTCATTTCAACTTTTTGCGGGCTGTCTTTAAGTTTGCTCGTACCTTCTGCCTGCTGCATGCTGCATTCGCTTTTAGCATTTCATCTCATTTTCCAGCTGCTTCTTCTCCTTCTTACTTATTTTCTAGCACTTTTCATTTGGGCGTCTTTGGGTTTCTCTGCGCTGCCGCTGCTGCTGCTGCGGCCATTTGAAATTTTCCCAACTTACGCTGCTAAATTGTTGGGTAACATGCACTTAACTGTGCCGTCACGCCCCTACCGCCCATGCCGACCACGGCGACTCCTGCGCATAGTGCACACCCTTTGCTGTTCCCTCGTTTCCGTATGGCCCGCAGCCACGACATGTGTTCCATGCACATTCGCTTGTCTCTTTGCTCTTGCCATTAAAAGTTGGACCTTTAGGGCTCGCCCTCGCTCACTCTCTCTCTCTTTATCTCTATCTCTATCTCTCTCTCTGGTATCTGTGGAGGCCCATTCATTGTGCCCGGGCTCTTGTTCAGTACTTTTGCAGTTGGTATTTTACTTTGGCATTTCGAGTTTGGTTTCATTTCGTTACGCTTTTTATTTATTTTTCGGCATTCACAAGTGCAACAATTTAGCTACTCCCCCGAGGGCCCCGGGGGCCGGCAGTTGGGGCTGCCAGCTGGGGACAGCCTGTGAATAATGTGTGTGTAATAGTCGATAGGCGATCACACTTATGCACCGCAAAGGGGTTGGGGGGGGATTCTCTTCGCGTGTGTGCGTGTGTGTGTGTCAAAAGAGTTTCCAAATTGTTTGCGGTTCCAAATGGATAATATATTATGGCGCAATTTAAAGTTAAGATCTTCTGCTTCTCCTTCTTCCTCCTCGTCTCATACTTTTTTTTAAACTTATTTTCTTCCTTGCCATTGTCAAAGAATTTGCATAGCGTTGGCAATATTTCGAACTGAAAAGTTACGACGGTTATATTAAAGTCATTTTTATTGTGCTCTCAACACACATTTCCATATTTCTCGTGGAACTTTTTAATGCAGTTCGTTTCGTTAGCTCTAAGTGAAATATGGCAAATGCGAGGAGCAAAGTAAGTCTCTTTCCTCATTTTTTTATTTTTTTTTTTATTTGTTACTCAACTGATTAATTGCTTGGGAGCTAATCAATAATTGTTTGAGACAATTATCAAAATCTATAAAAAGCAAAGACTAAATATATGTATATATACTACGTGCGTAACAAAAAATCATAATATCTCTCATATCTAATATACATGTAAATAATAAATAAAGAAATTATAAAATGAACGAAATATTAAATAATAATAATAAAATAAGTCAAAATCATAACAATAGATCGAGCATAAAGTAGAAGAATATATAATACGACTAAAAGCAAACATAAATAAATTAAAATAATTTCTAAAAATATATATATGTAGCTAATATAAAATAAACTAAAACTTACCTAAAATTTAAAATTAGAAAATTGTTATTTATAACAGAAATAAATATAAATTAATAAACTAAACAAAAATTAATTGAACAAAGTTAAATATACACAAAATAAATTTTGATCAAGATAGAAATGACATAAAATAAATAAATTATAAATTAATTTATTATTAAATTGTAAACATGTAAAAATATTGAAAAAAAAAAAAAAAAATAAAATAAAAAAATAAATAAAAACATGAAAAATTTAGAACATAAAAAATAAATAAATGAAGTATATAATGATAAACAATTTTAAATAAATATAAAATAATAATAATAAACAAGTAAGAAGACTCTAGTCGAGACTGCTCGACTAGGAGATACCCTGAACCCTCCATTCTGCCAGCGCTCTGCTAACTGCGCAGTAAGCAGCGACTGCGCTTGGGCTGCGCTGCAGTGTGGGCAATAGTATGAGAATTTTCTTGGTGAATAACTTCTTTTGTAAACACACGATCTTAATGAAACTTTCAGGACGTAATTATATGGTCAAAATGTGTGTACATTCCAAAGCACAAGTCTCTAGTACTTGAAATACGTTTTTTACAAATTGGGGGCGAAGGGGGCGTGGTATCCAAAATCTGTTGATGATAAAATGTTTGTATTCATCATATATATATACACAGTAAATCTGAAGTCTCTATGTCTAATAGTGCTCCAATGAGGCTCAAAAAACAAAATCAATTTTTCGATTATTCTCGATAAAAAAGTTATCGGATGAGTTATCGAAAAAATAAAGCAAACTCGTACTGCGTATGGTATACACGAGTATGCACAAAAAATTTCAGCTCTCTAGCTCTTATATCTTCTGAGATCTCGGCGTTCATACGGACGGACGGACGGACGGACGGACGGACGGACGGACGGACGGACGGACGGACGGACGGACGGACGGACGGACGGACGGACGGACGGACGGACGGACAGACGGACAGGGCTATATCGACTCAGCTCGTCGTGCTGATCAAGAATATATATACTTTATGGGGTCTGCGATGATTCCTTCTGCCTGTTACATACTTTTACACAAAAACATTATACCCTGATTTCCCATTTTCAATGGGTTCAGGGTATAAAAAAAACTACAGAAAAATAAAGAAAATAAATTTCATATTACAAAAAAATATGTATACACAGGAGAAATAAAATATTAAACTAATTAGATTTTGTAGTATATGTTAAGTAAATTGTATAAATAAAAATAAATAAATAAAATAAATATAAATAAAAAATAAATTTATAATAAAATATAAAAAATATCTTGAAAAACTAAATTAAATTAAAATTAAATTAAATAAAAATTAATAAAAATAATGTATAACAGAAATAAAATATATGTTAAAAATATAAATCAAATTTCATGAATGAACCGCTCATTAGAAACACAAACTAAATAAGTTAATTAGACAGGAACTAAGTTCCTTCATCCTTGAGTTTCGTACTTAATCTGCCGCCTCCTGCCGCTGCCCTCGCAGCTTGACACCGAGTGCAATTTTTGGCTTTGGCTTTGACAGTGGCGTAATTTATGCCTTGAAATTGATTTAAATTTATTACGCTCGACGTTGAGTCAGCAAACGTGGCGCTAATATGATTACCGACATAAAAGTCCAGTTGTATTTTGTTTGTTCAGTCCGAGTCAGTCAGAGTCTCCGGGTCCGACTCTCTGGCTCTCCCGGCCAGCTTAGCACTAATTTCATTTCCTGTGTGCCGTGGCAACTATGAGCTTAGTTAGCACACTGAACGCATCCAAATGGAGTTGGTTCTGGCTGTGGCTGTGGCTGTGGCTGAGGCTGGGCACAGTTTCCAGTTGTTTTTGTGGCACTTCAATCGGACCAGCTAGGCTGCGCCTCCTGCTGCACCTCCTGCTGCGCCTCCTGCTGTCGCTGCTGCGGCCAAGCTCATCTGTTTGGTGAGCTTCGCTCGGCTCAGCCCGGGGTAGCCAAGGTAAACCACCGTAACGGCCTTACACCAACCACCCAGGCACACTGGCCAGCCACTCGGTCCGTCTGTGGGGCAGTCCGTCAATCCGTCAGTCAGTCAAGCATACGCTTTTCCGGCTGCTGGCGCTTACCTTTGCATATTTTTGCAATTTAGCGCAAAGCTTACTTGACTTTGCCTTTGGCTTTGGCTTTGCTTTTGCAAGCGTGCAGCACGTTTCACTCTCTCTCTCTCTCCCACCCTCCCTCTCTCATTTTTTTCTCTGCAAGTCTTCAGCCTTTACTTTTCTCTTTTGCCAGTGCTTATGTTAGTAAACTGTAAATATTTAATTAATTTGCATGGATATTTTTATATGCCGGCAAGTTGAGTTTATTAATCGGCGTCGACGTGTCCGCAAAATGTGGCCCCACCACCGCCGGCCGGAACGTTGCGTTGACGTGGCCGGAACGCGTTTGCCTTTCATTCGCGACCGTTTGCTGTCGCTGGTTTTTCTCTTTACGCTGCCGCTTGCCACTTGTTATACTCATTCGCCTGAAGTGAAACGGGTATATTGGTTTCTTGTTTCTGCCGCCATTGGAGCTAAAGTCTTGAAATTTGTATTCCCTCGATATATATATAGGATCAAGATATTTCGGATGCATTTTGTAGGGGAAATATATTTTGAAGTATCTCTGTTGGGGTCTATATGTATCTACGTCCATTTGGGGCATGGTCATTCAGCTACAGCTATATCTTCTACAGTCTTAGTACTATAAACTCCAAATTGAACATCTGAAGGCCTGCCCATATACGACTGACATCTGGCAACCCTATATATTTTGATAGAGACGCCGTATAGACTCAAAGCGGATATTTGGGAGATGGCATACTCAATGAGTGATACCAAGAAATCTACTTGAACCAAATAAAATGATTGAATGTTTAAGATTATTGTCAACATCATAAAACTTATGCTTATGGGCAACCTTGTAGAGCTGCCAGATGGTTTCGTTGAATATGAAAAGTCCTATAAATTATTGCAATTGTGGATGTAAATGCATCGGTAAATGCATGTAGTAGCCTTTGATGTGTTAATGAGTATTCTGTGGTTGGTAATGCCCGACTGTGTGTGCGTGTATGTGTGTGTGTGGCTGCAACTGTCTGGTAGAGTCGCTTGTTTGCTTGACTCACACGCTTTTTTCGCTCTGCTCTGCTCTTTTCTGCTTTTGTTTTTCGTGTCGTTTTTTCCACAGCTTTTTTCTGTTTTTTTTTTTTTTGTCGCTATTCACATATCGCTTTGCTTTTGACCCATCCGCCTTTGTAGCCGTCGCGCATAATTTGCAAACAGATTTAAATGTTTACATACGCTCGCCATTTTGCCAGAGTTGCCGTAGTCACAATAGCCGCAGTTGACCAGCGAGAAAAAGAGAGAGCAATAGACAGAGAGGAAGAGTGTGAGAGAGCGAGAGATGAAGCGAGCTGGGCTAGTCTTTGCCGTGGACTTACGGCTGCATTGGCTTTGACTAACCGCAAAGCGATTTCTGCCTTAGTGCTACCTACATACATACATACATATATATCTACTTATATATTTATATATGTATAGCGTACACACTATATATGTATGTACGTACGTACTTTTAGTGGTCTTCAATCAATTTGCTTTGGGCTTACCTTCGCTGCGCCACAAGGTATGCAATGCGCTTTTGCAGCTCTTGTCAGCTCTTGCGGCACTCGATGCCGCCGCTAAATGCTATTGATTAACCGTTATCTTAGCAGGGTTTTTGCCACATCATGTTCGCAGAATTTTAAAGTGTTTGCTCATAAAAAAACATGATGCGGCACATTCATCCGGTGCGTTTAGTGCGTTGTAATTGCATATTATTTCCATTGTATTACGGCCATGGAATACCTTTCATTGGAATGCCAAAGGAAAAGTCTTGTGAAAGGTTTTTTTTTATAAATTATTTTAAGCAAATTTATGACAGTTTTACAACTGAATTGCATCAATTTACAATGAGCCAACAGAGAGAGAGAGACAGAAAGAGAGATTTCTTATCAATATGTATATCTATTTGCTAAATGTCTCACAAGAAGCAGAGTCTTCAGGCTACTTAAGCTTCTATGATTTCATCTTCATCTTTAACTCAATTTCGAACGAATAAAATCTCTTCAATAATAATTAAGATATTCCTCCTATACACATATTAATAAACTTTGCCAAAAATCCAAAGTATTTGTACTAAGTGTTAAATTTATAACAATAGTTAACAAATTGAAATTACAAATTTAAAATGAGCTCTTTAATTATTATTCTACCTCTCTTTCTCTCTCTCTCTCTCGAGATGTTTGCAAATATGTTCATATGTATGTAAATGTCCTATACCACGATTTGTTTAATAGTCTGATGCTCTTAGCGAACCCGAAGCTTACACTCGCACTCAGAGAGCAGCCAATTGCATCGGCTCTTCAATGAGTTCGTTTGCGATCGGCTAGAAATCGTGTTTTAATTTTGCCTTGCCTCGCTCTCGCTGAGCGTTTGCTTGAGTGGAATACAGCAAACACTCATTGAGGCATAGCAGTTGCGTAGGTGTATTGGGTGTGTGCATGTGTATGTGAAGACCAATTGCAGTGCCTCTTTGAGTTATGTTGTATTTGCTCACTCACTGAGCCTCACTGTGCGAGCGTGAATCGTGTCGCTACCTGAACGAAGAGCGTCCGTCACACGAATAGTTTCACTCAATGCGCTCAGCACAAAACAAAGACGAAAAGAACCAAAGTCTTCTGCTATGAGGTAGAGCGAGAGAGTATGATTTTCGCGAGCAGAGCGTGAGGATGAAAGCGGTTAACAGTTACTTGCGAGCTATGCTCGCGATTGATATTACATGTTCGCTCTCTCTCTCGCTCTCTTGCATTGTCTTGCTCCGTTTGTTTTCTTAAGCATAAGACGGGACTAACTGTTGTTCGCTTAGTGCGGATATTCTTCTGTCGACAGGTCAGCAACATTTTTTTGTTTACTTTTTTCTTTAATACAAACACCCTGTGGTCATCCTCCACATCATCAATTTAGTATATAAAATAGTTAAATATCTAATCAGATTTGTTTATTATGTGAGCTGCAACTTCTTATCAGAGTTCAAATCGTGAGTTCAAATCTACAGCTCATTAAAACCTACTATACTTCATAAACGATGATTGCTTCTGAAGTTAACTCTTCACTGTTAATTCAGTTTGCATCGCTTTTTAGCATTAGTCGAAGCTTCCTCTGTGGATTTCCTTTGCTTTTCATTAGATTCACCTGTCACTTGGCACATTATCTCCATCGATGTCTGGCTTCTGCACCTTCGTGTTGGTCGTTGGTGCCACAGGAAATGTTGGAGTTTAACGGGCTGTCAAGCGAGTAGCGAGCAGATCTTTAAATATTCAACTGCTTGGATGCGACTTCATTTTTGATGCTAACGATGCAGATACATGCTAATAACTTCTTTCATTAAAAATTCCATGGCATCAGTATACTTACCCACGCTTTGCCGCGCATCACATTATACACACACACACACCCATCATTATCCACCAAACACACACACACACACACAGAGAGAGGGAGAGAGAGAGAGAGAGAGAGAGATAGTCTCTCCAACCACAACCCCTTAGAACGGGGCCTAAGCAGCTCAACAGTCGCAGACCATATACTTGAGCGCCGCTAAACTCGTCCAATTAGTAGCATTTAATTTGGTAAACAGCAACATTTTCGTGCTTTTGCATTTTTTTTGTAATTAACAACAACAACAACAGCAACAACGAGCACAGAAACATGAGCGTGTAATGATGATGATCCCAAGCACGAAAGACAGAGAGAGACAGAGAGAGAGAGCGAGAGAGACTGTTGGAGGTGGCTGTTGGGCGCATTATATGCTTTAGCAAGATGAAGCCGACTGATGAGTGGGGCAAACTGCTTGGCTTCTGTTTTATGTGCCACTTGTACTTGTGTGTGTGTGTGTGTGTGTTTGTGTATTATATATATATATATATATCTTGTGCATATGTTTGCTTTGGCGCCACCATAAACGCGCTTCTTGTTGTTACTGTGGCATTTTGGGCCGCGCTGCCCGGCACAATCCACAGCTCCAGCCACATCCGCATTGACGTATCCCCCCTACCACCTTCCGCCTCATGCTGACAGCAGCCCCAATCCTCAGACCGACAGTCATTATTTTGATGTCAACAACGTGCCAGCAGATGATTGCCTGTGCCGCCCGGCTCCTCCTCCTCCTCCTCCTGCTGCTCCTGCTTCGCCTTCGATGTCAGCTCTCGCGCTCGTCCAACACTTTTTACTTTATTTTTGCACCTGTCCACAACGAAGCTTATTAAAAAACATAACACAACAACAACAACAACAACAGCTACAGCAAAATCCAAGTGAAAAAAACAACAACAACTCAAGCGAGCACAAAAATTGTTAGGTACAGCTTTTCAAGTGAACCCCAAACAGAGCAGCGGACAGAGCAAACAAATTAACCGCAGTAATGAACATGGACAAACGCGCCGCACTCACCCAGCAAACCGCCTGCTCTGCAGAGGGGGAGGGGTGTGAACAGGACACGGATGGACACAGTCACACACACACACACACACACATACATACATACAGTGGCAACGGCTGTGCCGTGTCGTGTACGCGCGACCTTTTTCCACCTGTCAGACAGAAGCTGTCTTTTTAGTGAAATGCCCCAGTAACCAAAATCCATTTGGACTCGCAGCACTGTGGGTCCACGATTATGCTTGCGGATAGCTCATTCAATTTGACAAAGGTTTCCAACCCAAACAGAATACAAAAAAAAAAAAAATAGAAATAAAAAATAAGAAGAGGAATGCAGCAGCATGAAAGAAATAGTTATCTCTTACCTGGGCAAAAAAAAAAAAAACCGAGCTTACAGTCATAGTCAAACCTCTTCCAGCTGGTTCAACTGTTTCTATAACTCGGACATTTTCGATGTCATTAAAGCCTCTGCAATTTTCATTGAGATCGTAATGCAATCCCGAAGATTATTTATTTATATTATGCAAAGGGATTTTAGGTTTTAGAGTTTGTAAAACTCATTTTGATTAATAAAAAAAAATTATATGTGAGATCGTTATGAAATCCTAAAGATCATTTATTTGTATTATGCATAGAAATTCTGGATTTTAGCAATTGTAGAACTCTTGTTGATTTATAAGATAATCTATATGTGAGATCGTAATGAAATCCTAAAGATCATTTATTTCTATAATGCTTAGGGACTCGGAATTTTAGCGATTGCGAAACTCATTTTTATTTATATGAATAATTATTTGTTTCTATATATTTTTTTTTCATTTAACTTTTGTTTTTTTTTTTTTTTTTTTTTATTTGTACATATTTATTCATTTATTGATTTCTTTATTTATTGGAAAGCACTTAAGCTTATATATGCCCTTTAATATCCCTTGCATAATAATAGCATCGTCAGATATAGATTATATACTAGCTTAGACTTATATTTAGCTAAGCTTAAGGGAAGAGAAACTACTCAAATTGGCGTCTTCTTATCCACCTGCTGGCACGGCAATAGGGCGTGGATTTTAAGTCGATCCCGATTTCGACTCGCGTCAAAAGAGATCTGGTTCTCCACGGTAGCCAGCTTAAGAGCTTCTATAGAGACTGGAATTTCGGACAAACATATTTAACCTAGATCTGCTTGAGAGTCTTCAGACATGAATGACTTATAATTCAACTTGTTAATAAATAAAAATAAATATATTAAATATATTAATATTAAAATACAATACTATTAATATTTAATATATTAATAAATGAAAATTAGAGAGCTACTAATCAGATTAATCGGACTGTAACCTTTTATATAATTTTTCTTCTGCTCTGGGGCTTACCGAATTTTCGTGGAGTTTTATGAAGCAAAAGGTTTGCTGTGCATTTTAATTGATTTATTTATAATTTTTGTCTTGTTGTTTTCCCCTTTTTGTCTTGTTTTTTCCCTTTGGCTGTTAATTAAATTTTAATTTTAATTATTATTTTTTTTTAATTATTAATAATTTGTTATGAAGCTCAGCATATAAGAGATTGTGACATGTTTTGTGTATGTAAATATTTTAAATAATAATAAATATATATATGAATATTTTTTTTTATTGAAAAGTATTTAAAATTTTGTTAGTTAAGCAAACAACGTCTGAGTATATTTTTTTTAAAGTTAAATTATAAAGAAAATGGTGTCATATGGAGTGGAAATTTGTGCGGCATATTTGTGGGCAGTCGATGGTCTGCTGAGGACGCTAACGGTTTTAAATGTTGCTAATGGTGTTCTGCTTGCGGTTTAGACAACAGAGACGACGCTGGTGGCGGAGAAGGGGGGAGGGGGTGGCATAAAGAGAAGTGCCAACATAATGCTATTTATATTTAATAAGTTTGTGAGTGTTTTGGTATCTTGTGCTGTGTGTGTTCAAGCTTTCATTATTATGTGCGCCATTTTTATGGCTGCGCCCACACACACACACACACACACACACGCACACAGCTGGATTTATTTGCACAAAATAAATAATTAAAAATGCCTTCAAAAAATACCAAAGCGAAAAAGAACAAGAATATGATGGCTAAGCGTGCGTCGCCCTCGTGAAATTGTATAAAATTTAATAAATAAATAAATAGCCGAGCAAGCCGAATTGCAATATACATGAATACATACATACATGATCCCACACACACACACACACACACACGCACGCATGTTGCAAAGTTAATTAAACTTGTTGCCCAACAAGTACAATAGAAGGAGAAAGAGCAAGTCCAGCAAGAGAGCGAGAGAGAAAGAGAGAGAAAGATAGGGAGAGAGAGAGGTCAAATAAAAATGTAACTAAATCAAAATAAATCAAATTTCTGAATGAATAGAAACTGAGACAATCTCAACAATGCTGCCGGCGCCCCTGGAATGCTAGAGTAGCCAAAGGCAGCAGGAGGCGGGCAGCAGGAGGCGGGCAACTGCTCAAAGCTGGGATTACAGCAGGTCAAAATTAAATGCTGACAGCCAGAAATTGGTCTCCTTGGGCCAGGCCCTGGGCGAGTCGAGGCTTAAGGATCGAGTGAGTGAATCGAATGGCCAAAAGGGGGTGGGCAAAAGGAGTCCGGCGTGTGCAGGAAATGCATAAATTAATTTTAAATTTGTATTTATTTTTATTCCTATTTTTTTTGTATTATTATTTGTAGCTTAATTAATATTATTATGATGTGCAGCGGAAATAGCTTTGCAGTGGCGCGCACACAAAATGTAAATAAATTAGGAACGCGCCCAACTTTTCCACAGCTGGGCCGCCATTTTGTTTGCCAGCATGTGTGTGTGTGTGTGCGTGCGACTTGCTGTTGAAGCAAACACACAGCAAAGTGTTGAAATTTACTGCCAGCCGCAGGTCAGTGAACCTTAAAGCTAATTATTCATAAGCATTTGCTGACTGTGCAAATGCAAATGCGTCAAATTATTCAAATAATAAAACTAATTAAAGTATTTGGAATAATTAAAACTATAATTTCAATAATTGAAATGGCCAAAGCAATTAAAGTAGTGCAAATATTCAAGTTATATTATTTAGAATTGAATTAAAATAAATATTATAAATTACATATGTAAATAAAATAAAATACCTAAATTACTTAAAATTGATTAATTTATTAGAGCTTAGAATGAATAATTAATTAATAATTAATAATTATCAAGACTAGCTTAAAGCTTAGGTAGTAACAACTGGGGTATTTGATTCAATGTTGAAAAAAAAAAACAAAGTAAATTAAAATAAATAAATAAATAAAAATAACTGAAATAAAATAAAGTAAAAAAATTCGGACAGACAGACATATGGAATGCTAAATTGAAACAGCTTGTCGCAATGCTCAATAATATACATATATACTTTATGGTGTCTGCCACGCCTCCTTCTGCTCGTTGCATATATTTTAACAATAGCATTTTAGCCCGATTTTCCACTTTAAATGGAATCAGAGTAAAAAAAGAATAATACAAATAATTTAAAAAAAAAAAAAAACACAAGAGAAACTTAAATAAAATTTTTAAAGATAAAAATTTAAAGAGAATCTTATATAAAATTTTAAGAATATTTCATAGTGATTAGGGCATTAAAAATATTTTTTTCAAAATTTAAATTAATAAACATAATATATTGCGAATTGATTTTTTTTTTAACTTTATTAAAATAAATTAAAAACTAAATTATTAAAAAAATTTTAAAAACATATATGAAAAAAAAAACATAAAAAATATATAACAAATTATTTTAAAAAATTATTTTAATAAATATTTTTTAAAATTATTTTAAAAAATATCACATTATTATTTTAGTTTGGTTAACATTCAACAAACTCTATTTATGTTACATTCTTGACCAAAGGCAAGTCCATGCTGTCCCAGGGTATCTGCTAGTTCATAATCGGCCGAGTGGACTTTCACTTATTTGCTGTGCGATTTGTTGGTTTCGCCTCGAACTGTGTCTATAAATTTGATTTGCATTTGCTAAATGCATTCTGCTGTTGCGGCTGCCAATGTGCCGATGCATCTGGGCATTTAATGGCCTCTGCATCGGATGCACTGGCCCAGTTGGTGTTGTTTTGATGCGGCTGATCTCTGATGGTTTTGATGGCTGATGGCTGTTGGCTGATGGCTGTTGGCTGGTGGCTGGTGTCTGGTCTTAATGCAGTTGCCACCATATCACTCTCGACTGCTGGATGCCATGTCCAAATGTACATATATATAAATACGTTTGTTGCTGTTGCAACAAATTCACATTTGGCTTTGTGTATTTGTCTAGCATTTCATGATGTTTACTGGCCAAATAAACTTTTCACACATCATCAGGAGAAACAATCAATGCCATTTGAGCGCAGATACGGCCGCAAGGCAGACAGGCAGACAGACAGACAGCCGCACATGCTGAAGGACTGACAGACAGATGAATCCGTAGACAGGCGTTGCCCATTTCTTGATTTAGTCAGCAGCTGTGCTAATTCCAGCCACAAAGAGAGAGTGAGTGGGAGAGAGTGAGTGGGAGTGGGAGTGAGAGTGGGCGAAAGGGAGTTGGACTTTCCCATTCTCCGAAATTCCTGTTGCCTGAAACGTGCCAAGTGCTGGGCAACAAAATCAAAAGGTACGTTGCACGATCAAGTGAGCAACTTCATAATTTTTTTTAGGCCACTGACTTTACAATGACTGAGATGGCGACGTGGCGGCAGGCAAGGACTCACTCGCATATGCCGACGGACAAAGGCAGCCAGGCTGCATGTATATGACTAAGAGAGAGTGAGAGAGTGAGCAAGAGAGTGAGAGAGAGAGAGGAACGATGCATGCAGGCAGCCAGTGAGTCAGACAGACAGTCAGCCGGACAGACAGACAGACAGACAGACAGTGAGCCAGCTCCAGCGGCAGCGCAGCTCGTGCAGCCTTGTAAATATGAAATTTCTTGTTATTGGTCACGTACGCCAGGCAAAAGTTGCCTCTTGCACTTTTGGCTTTTGATTTAGCCCTAAAGAATTAATAAGTGAACGTTGTCAAGTGGATTTATTAATTACATCACGTTGCAGCTTGCGACAAGAGACCAGCCTGACTCTATCGCATTGCGTTATCCCCGCACAGCGGCCCCATAGCCTGATCGAATCTCGAAGGTCCTGCGCGATTCGCGTGCCTGCCATCAATTTGTTCATTTGTTTGCCTAATTCATCGGGCAGGCGTTTATACAGTGAGTAGTATAAATATTAGGTTAAGTGTGATGCACCTCATAATGGATGCCCTGTGTTTCATTTAACGATAATTCTTTCTTGCCATCTCTCTCTGTGTCTTATTATTAGTAATTCTCTTATTTGTTTCGCACTCTTCAATATTCAATAAGAGTAAGGCGTACATTTTGAGTCTTTTAGCAACTAATTGCAGCTCAATGAATGTTTATTAACATTCTTTTAGAAACAAATTAAAGTTCTCTCAATTCAATTTGCTCTCCATGTATTCCAGCACCTCCAAGGGATATTTGTCACCCAAAACGACAGCTGGCACCGGCTGTGGCATAGCGCTGCCCTCCCACATAGCCCATAGATAGGTTATGCCATTGTGTTGGCAAAAGCCGCAGATTGAAATCAACGCAAGTCCTATATCAAAGCCATAGACCTCAAAGTCATCTTCAGCCATAATTGATTATACAGGATAACTGTAATGCATCAACTTATCAATCAACTTATTTTGCATTCGCAATTTTAGCAAAAATTACTTACCTTGACGCTTTATTATTTTTGAAATTTTTTTATTTTGTGAGTAGTTGTTCTGTTCACAAAGAAATATTCTTGTCAACTTCAGGTAAAATGCTCGCTACATCTGACAGCAAAACTTCTGATTGTCGCAGCCAACTTCAAGTCGATAAGCTTGACGAAACATTTTACGTACTGATCATCCATTTAACAGATGGATACAAAATGAAAAATAATCAAAATAAATGAATAATTAATTATTGAAAACATCAAGCAAGCTCGACTACGAGATCCTCAGAACCCTTCGAGCAACTGATGTTTCAATAATTATTACACATGCACAAATGCACTCGCATACAGCCCAACTCTCAAATATACAATAACAATTCATTGTTGTTGAATGGATGAGCAGTACGTAAAATGTCAGACTTGCATTTGTTTCCCTATTTATTAATCGAATAGTTCGATTCGATGTTCAAAGTTGCTAATATTTACTCTATCCAAAATAACTTTGCGAACAGCTGATCTGTTCTCACGGCTGGCAACACTATTTCGTCAAGATCATCGACTTGAAGTTGGCTGCGACAATCAAAAGTTTTGCTGTCAGATCTAGCGAGCATTTTTCTTGAAGTGCTTCAGTTGACAAGAATATTTCTTTGTGAACAGAACAACTACTCACAAAATAAAAAAAATTCAAAAATATTAAAGCGTCAAGGTAAGTAATTTTTGCTAAAATTGCGAATGCAAAATAAGTTGATTCATTCATTACAGTTATCCTGGATAATCAATTATGGCTTTGATATGGGACTTGCGTTGATTTCAATCTGCGGCTTTTGCCAACACAATGGCATAACCTATCTATGGGCTATGTGGGAGGGCAGCGCTATGCCACAGCCGGTGCCAGCTGTCGTTTTGGGTGACATATACCCCAATGAGGTGATGGAATACATGGAGAAACAATTGATTTCTATAGAACTTGATTTGTTTCTAAAATAATGTTAATAAACATTTATTGAGCTGCAATTAGTTGCTAAAAGACTCAAAATGTACGCCTTGCTCTTATTGAATATTAGAGAGTGCGAAACAAATAAGAGAACTAATAATAAGACACAGAGAGAGATGGCAAGGAAGAATTATCGGTAAATGAAACACAGGGCATCCATTATGAGGTGCATCACACTTAACCCAATATTTATACTACTCACTGTATCAACGCCTGCCCGATGAATTAGGCAAACAAATGAACAAATTGATGGCAGGCACGCGAATCGCGCAGGACCTTCGAGATTCGATCAGGCCATGGGGCCGCCGTGCGGGGATAACGCAATGCGATAGAGTCAGGCTGGTCTCTTGTCGCAAGCTGCAACGTGATGTAATTCGGGGTATCTCGTAGTCGAGCAGGCTCGACTAGAGCTTTCTTACTTGTTTTCAGTGAATTTATTGTTTTATTTGCGTTTGAAGTTGAAAAAAAAGACAAGCGAATATTTATGTCACTCATCATTGAAATGCATTTGCCAATTCACAAGTCTCTAGTGGGGGTGTATTTAGGGGTGGGGGGATCAATTATAGCCAAAATCGAAATTACATAAAATATATACGCATCTACAGATAAAATTAGCTGACTTTAGCTTTAAAGCTGTAAGAGATATTATTTTAAGAATTGTTTTTTGAAAAAGTTTTTTATCGAGAATAAAAGAACAGGACCAGCTATCGGCTTTTGGAGAAAACCCGGACCTACGCGTAATTTATTCGGATCTAAGAAAATAATTGCAAGTCTCTAGCTCTTATGTGTACTGAAATCGAGGCGTTCAAACATACGAATGGACGGACGGTTGTATATACAAGGCAAAATCTACTAAGTTCGTCGCCCTGAACAGGAATATATATGCTGTATAAGGTGTGCCACGCCTGCTTTTGCCTGTTACAAATCCCCTATATTCAGATTTCCCATTGAAAATGGGTATACAAACATACATATGTTTATTGTATTTATGCAGGAATTTGCAACATTGTAGCAGTAGCATCTACGTCTGTCGCTCGCATTTTTATATGACACGGCGCAAATCTGCGCTGACGATGACTGCCGACTCCTGATGGGGCAGGGCAACAGCTGGTTTTATATGCGACTCTGTGAGTCGTAAAGGCCACCAAATGCGGGAGACAGTTTTGGCATGGAAACTACTTGCAAATACGCAGAGCGGACGGTGTTAATGCCCGCCTTGCTGCGTTTATGGCGCTGTTTAAAGAGGCCCGAGCTGGTTGGGGCATGGCTGGAGCGTGGCTGGGGCGTGGCTGGGGCACGAGATGCGTTAACGGCAATCACGGCACATAGCGCATAAAAGCAACTCGGCTCGTCAGCTCGAGCAGAGCAAAGACTTCTAGTTCAAGTGAAGCGTTTACAAATTCATTTAATGGCTCGTATAATGCCCATTTACGATGCTTTAAATATTGCCACAGAGTTAATTATGTTGAACGTTAAATAAACATCAATTAAAAAGTATACAGGCAGCGACACAGACAGACGGACAGACAGACAGACAGACAGACAGAAAGCCAGCTAGACTCGAATGCCTTGCGGGCTAGCGGGGCGTATGAGTAATGCTGCGTGTCAATTTATTTTGGCAAAATGCTATTGGCGCCGTTGTTGTCGCAGCACTGTTTTCTTTCGCCCTCTCACCCTCTTTCTCCTTCTCCATTTTGTTCATTGCTGTCATGACAGCAAAGTTCGTGCATTTTAAAGACTGTGACGAGCGCCGAAGCACGGGCATGACAATAAATATTCATAGCTGGAAATCGTAAAACAAATCAAAAGTCATCAAAAAGTGCACTTTGCTCTAATTCCTAAACGCGCTCATGTCTTCCGCTGGGAGCCGACCTTTATGCTTTTTTGTTGTTTTTGATTGTATTTTGTTTTGTTTTGTTTTTTTGTTAAGCCATTAAGCCATGTTTGCCATTTCGGCAGCCATTTTCATGTCAAGTCATGCCAAGAGCTAGGTGGGGCGCCAGGTAGAAAAACAACAGTTTTCCAGACGAATAGCAACAGCAGCGTAGCAACAATAATTGTGCAGTCAAACTTATTAATAAACCTTATAGCTATGACGACAACAACAACAAGAACAGTAACAACATGACAGAAGCAACATCGACGACAATATTAAGTCAAATGAAGTTGGAGTTGGCTGGCTGGCTGGCTAAAAGTTGTTTCACTTTTGTCGACTATGTCCAAATTGGCAAAGTTGGAACAAAAAGCCAAGCGACAACAACAACAAGCAACAAGCAACAACACCGAAGCCGTAGTGGCATAATTACAGAACTGCTTTTACAAAAGCCCGAAGCAGCCAGAAGCCAAAGACCCAAAATGGCACAAAGCGAATTTTCCATATAAATTGTTATACGACACAGGCCACGGGGCAACAGTTCTGGAATTCAGGAAATAACTATGTACACACACACACGCACACACACACACACATGCATAGCAGACAAATACTTTCAGGCAAATGCAGATACATCAGAATGCGAGTGGATCGATAAGCTCGAGCTTTGATTCTGATTCGATATTTTCCAAATTCAATTTACTGCAACCAAACAACAACAACAACAACTCGACAACTCTGCTCAGCTAACTAGTTGCAAATGAAAGTCTAGCAAATCGATTTCAATTCAAAGTATTTCAATTACCAACTTTGTGTTTTAGTTTATATATTGTAGAAATATGAAAGATACTTGATGGAAGCAAATGGCTTTGTGTTTAGCAGTCAAATCAGAGTTGGCAAAAATTCCAATTGGAATCGCTTGGTAATGTGAGCAGTATCAATGTGAAGCTGATTGCATGTTTGATTGTTTGATTGATTGATGGACAATTTGTCATGTGGACTGAGTCATTGATTGATTGGTTGACTGACAGAGTGACGCTGCTTGATGAGCTGACTAGCTGAGTGATTGACTAAATAACTACCTAAGTTGTTGATTGATCAATTGATTGACCGATAGAGTAACGCTGATTGATGGATTATCGACTGACTTCTAAGAGTACAAACTGCTTTGTTGAATGATTCATTATTCGTTGATTGACTGATTGATTGATTGACTAGATTACTGACAGACTCACACTGATTGATTATTAGACAGAATGATTGATTAACAGATTAATTGATTAACAGATTATTTGATGCATTGATTGAATGACTAATTCCTGGATAAAAGGAAATATGATTTATTATGAGTTACTGATTGATTGATTGAATTGACTTGAATTGACTGAATGGATTATTTTATTGTTTGAATTTGTTGATTAGACTGTTGACTAATGAAGTGATTGATCGTATGATTGATTGAAGGATTAATTAATATATAGATATATAGATTAATTGATTGATTGATTAGCTGATTGACTGCTTGATTTATGTATTTAAAACTTATTGATTGATAAGTTTATTGAATGGCTGACACTGATTGTTTGATTGATTTATGTATTCAAGACTAATTGATTGATTACATTATTTAACAACTTACACTGATTGCTTGATTGATGTATTGATTGACTGATTAATTGGATGATTGATTGGCTAAATGACTAGCTGATTTAATGACCTACTGATTGCTAGAAGGATATACAAATACTTTTGTTGTTGGATGATTGATTATGTGATTGATCAACTGATTGATCAACTAATCAGCTGATTGATTAAAATTAGCTTCCAATATTACTTGAATAATGCATTTTAACCCATTTACGACTGATTGATAAACTAATTGATTGATTTACTCACTGATTTGTATATTGAATGATAACAGATTGATTGATTTACTGAAGTGGTCAAAGACAATGGCCCGCTTATAGTCAGATTGAATAATCTTGCACACATTCTATGCCATGCCCAAGAGCACATAAGTGGAGGAGCTGGAATTGCCTACCTTGAAATATGCAAAACGAGATTATTATTTAATTAGTGTGCAAATGCTCGCAACGGTAATGCCAATCGGAGCAGCAAGCGTAGATAGCACAACTAGTTATTGCCGCTGGCAAAGCTGAAGTTTGCTTTGTGTTTGGAGGAGCCTTTGTGCCCCGGCCATTCAGCATTGGTGCGTTGTCAAGCATGAGCTAAACTGCTGTCAATCTGTGAGCTGGATGAGCTGTTGGCTGCAGAACCTGCTGTCGTTGGCCGTTAGACGCTTGCCGTTTGCCGTTTGCCGTTAGCCGCTTGCCCTTAACTGGTTGATTGATTGATTGGCGCCTTTAGCTTGCGGCGAGTAAACAATTTTCAATTAACAATCGATTTCCTGCCCGCATACATATCTCCCTCACAGTCTCTCTCCCCCTCTCTCTCTCTCTCCCTCTCAAGCTGTTGCTGTCGACATTTGTTCGGTTTGGGGATTTTTGATTGTATATTTGCCTTTTGTTTGTCGGGTTACGGATTGGGCTGGGCTACTCTGGCTCGGAGTGGGGCGGATATTTTGAAAATGAAATTAGTTAAATCGTTAAATATTCATTAGCTGGGCCCATTGTAATTTGCATTAATTGAATTGTTTGTTAAATTATAACAATTTCAACACGGCCATCGGGCATCGGGCATCGGGCATCGTGGGTGGCAGCACATGGCACGTCTGTGGTTGGGTAGCGCCAGGGCCAGCTCTGTGCCGGCCATCAAACAATAACCATACCAATTACGGCTGCTGCCCAAACGGGCCGCCGCCCAGCCAAAGCCAAGAGCAATTGCAATAAAAAATGAATTAAATATGAACGTAATGTGATTAAAGCTCAGAAATTGTCGCCGAAATGCGAAACTCCCGAAAAACATTCGCAATTTGCGTGGCGAAATTGAATTTCAAATGAGGCGCAATGCGGTGCGCCGCATGCAAATGGCTTTAGTTTAACAAATGCTCAAATTTTCAAATCATAATAATAATAATATAGGAATAATAATAATAATAATAATAATACGAAAATGACATACAAATAATTTCCACATTTTTCTTGACTTTCATTGCAGGTAAGAGACTTGAAATATTTTCTGCATACAAATGCGAGTAAGTGAATAATAAGATTTTCATATTGATTAAATTACGCATATCAAACGGCACTCTCTATCTCTTTCTCTCTCTCTCTCTCTCTCAATAAATTTGCCAGACAGCTGAATATTAAAATACGAATTTCCCTTGGCCACATTCCGTTCACATACGCCAAGCGCACTTGAGCGAGTCAAGCGCTTGGCTAAGCTGTTCAATAGAATTTGTTATTTATACACATTCACAAACGAGAAATGAGCATATTGGTTTTGTGCAATGTACGTCTTGCTCGCCGTCCGTAGAGACTTGAAATTTGTATATCTTCGATCTATAAAGTATTCAAATTTTCAAATTGCATTATTAGAGCTAAGCACAGCTACCAATTGCGGATGGATTGTGAATGAGTATTCTGCAGTTGGCAACGCCCGACTGCCCCGTTCTCACTTACTTTCATATTATTTAACATAAATAACTCGAGCTGTGGCATTCTGTCTCGATTCCCATTGACTTGAATAGTTGCAAATTTGTAGCTTCAATTTCATTTGAATATCAATATAGTAAATATAATTTGAATTTAAAATGAAATGAAATTTGCTTCGCTCGGCTCGTCTACGGCTCAACTGCTTTCATTTTGTTTGATTAGTTGCTGGAAAAACTTGCTATTCGATGCTCTCAGCTTTTGAGCCGAACTACGCAAAGTTTGCTGCAGTATATTCATTCGACTTTTATTTATTTTCTGTGAAATTACAACAATTAAAATATAGACGTAACTCTATATGCTGCCCAGAACTTTGCCCAACGCCGGCCCAAAGAATTTCCCAACAAATTGTAAAGTTGCGCAACCAACTCTGCCCTGAGCTCATGGCAAATGCCTAAAATGCGAATATTATTTCTGTGGACAGGTGAATTTTACCCACTGAAATGAATAGAAAAAAAAATGTTTATTAGTGTAAATTGTTTGATACGGCTCAACTGCCTGAAAACTGAAATGTTTAAGGCAGCAGGTACAACAGGAGCAGGCAGCAGACTGAGGGCTCTCAATGGCTCTGGTTATCTCTGGTTATGCCTGCTAGAGAATATACTATATTTTTGGTACGCCAGCCACGCCCACTGCCACATTTTCAATGGGCTCTTCTTCTTCTGTGCCCAATTAAATCATTTAGTCTTGCATAGTTTCATATTTCAGTAAGTGATTTATTTAATTTTGTGTAGATAAATTTAAGCATTCATTACTTGCTTGATTCATATATTTTTTAATAAATAATTGAAAATGTTGCAGTCGGGCATTATCGACTGCAGAATACCTATTCGAGCGTTCCAAACGTTGTCAGATTACATTCAGACAGACAGACAGACTCTGCACATAGCCAATATACCCCTCTCACTTTCCTGAATGAGTATGAAAGAGAAAAACAAATTCCATAGGCATTAAAGCCATTGAATCAGTTGACGAACCCATCGATTGCAGGTCAGAGCCCATGCATCCATCCATTATCCTCAGCCTAGCAGCTCCGCTGACCAGTCGTCGAGTGGAGGTTATGGCGCTGCATGTTAGCGGCTAATCGAAGCATTTAATAGCTAGTTAGAGTGAGCAATTTGCACAGAGTTGTTGCTCAACTGGAAGTGGCGCAGTTATATGATTATTATTGTTATTATTACATATTATTAATGGAGCGCGGTTTCTCACGATACGTAACATCCGTTTAGATTCCCATATGGCAATCTGGGTTACGATTTTCTTCGTCTATATACGATTTGTTTGCTTTTTCTTTCTTGTTGCGGTCATACTTAATTAAAGCAGTTGGCACACAGACACATGTCTTTGGCATGTGTGTGTGTGTGTCTGCTTTGTTCGTCTCTTGGTGTTCGCCATTTGACCGCACATGCATTTTATGGGGCGCACGTAAGCAAGCTATTCTTTTGTTTGTTTCTCTGCTCAGTCTTTTCGCCAGTCACGCACACAGCACAGAGAGAGAGCCAGAGGGGGTGAGAGAGAGAGCGAGAGAGAGAGAGGGGTAGACTGTGAGCAGTTGCAACGTCGTTTTTCAACTATGATCCCAAACACGTAAAATAGTTTTGATACCCATTTAATAAAAATGCTATCTATGTATTTGACTCCACACACACACACACACACACACACAGATATACAGAGAGAATCTCTACCCTCCTATATATACATATATATATATATACATATTCATGTGAACGTTTTGTCATTTTTATTGTTGGTTCGAAACGGCGCTTGTGGGCGTGACAGCAGCTGCCCACCTTGCCAACAGCTGTGCGACTGGCAACACTTTTCAGCACGCTGCGACACAGCCGGAAAGTGAAAAATCCCAAACGGAAATACATTCATTTGCTTGTTTTACTTTTCCAATTCGAGTTTCTTTGCCGTGCCGCATGGAATGAGTCGAGTCGAGTCGAGCTGAGGCGAGCTGAGGCGAGTCGAGCTGAGAGACAAACAACTGGTCACAGGCGTTGCCATTGGGCAGCTGCCTCAACTGTCGAGTGATGTTGCTCCACCTTCTACTGCTGTTTTGCTTCTCCTCCTGCTGATGCTCCTGCTCCTGCTACTCCTGCTGCTCCTGCTGCTGCTGCTGCTGTTGGCCTGTGCCGCAGTCACGTTTGAAACATTAAAGTTAGATTTATGACTCTTCGGGTTATAAAATGACTTTAGATTGATTCCCGTCACATGATGACAGTTTTTCGTTTTTCATTCAGTTCAAGGCAGCCACCAAGTCTCTATCTCTCTCTCTCTCTCCCTCGCTCTCTCTCTTTCTCTTTCTCTGTGTGTATGCCCACGGGCTGTACACGGCGTCCAAGTGTTGGGCATCATGTGCACACAATGAATTTTTAAGTTGTTTATAAGTTTAGGCCTTGCTCTTGTCTCTCGCTCAGGATATTAGTATGTATGTATGTGTGTGTGTCTGTGTGTGTGTGTGTGTGTGTGTGTGGGTGTGCTTGAGCTTGCCCAACTTGAGTACGCCCATTGCGGCATTAATTTTAGTACGCATCAATTTCAACCCACTTGAAATTTGACAAATTGTGGCGCAGCAACCACATTGACACACATAAGCCGAGGCACACACACACACACAGACACACAGATGCGCATTTCAATTCGAGCTGACGTCCGCTCCTCCTGCGCTTAGTCATTTATTCGTTTATTACCATTTTGGCATTATCAAAGGCAATTTTTAATTAGTCGCAGCTGATTGATGGCGCTGATATGCTAGAAATGTCATCAGAGCAGCCTGAATTTGCCGTTGGCTCTGCGAGGGGACGGGTGGTGCGGTGGTGCGGTGGTGCGGTGGTGCTGGAGCCGTACTAGTGCTGCAGGAGCTCCATTGAAAATGCGCATTGCAAATAGCTAAATGGGCAAATGGGTCGCGTTCATTAGCGAGTCGTCCAGAGCCACAGCAGCGGCTGACAAAAGGAAGCTGAGTGGGTTGGGCTTGGGCGGGGCTGGGCTGGGCTGCTCGCTGGCCGATAGATTTATCAGACATGACCACAGTTGCTAAAAGGTAATGCGAGCACACACACACACACACACACACACACAGATTGTGCGGCAGTGCAGCGAGCCAATTGGCTGCCGCCTGCTTGCAGATTTCAAGCTCTAATTACGTGGTCATTAATTGCGCTAATTATTTTTCATTTTCTGTGCTTCTTCCACTTTTTTGTTGTTGTTGTTGTTTCTTTTTTTTTTTGTAATGCATAGCCCCAACCTCAGCTAGCAGCTGTCATCTGGCGCCTGCCTTGGCTCAGTTTGTCCTGCCCATTTTCAGTTTTCATTCTCATTTTCAATTTCATACATTTTATTTTGCGTCATTTGCATTTACATTTTTTTCTTGTGTTTTTTTTGTCCCTTTTTTTTTTTTTGTTACTACTACTCAGCCATCTCAGAGTCGGTACTCGCTTAAGCTCTCCCTGCCTCTACCGTTGCTCGGTCATTTCTCCGCTCTGACTTTTGAGCACTGAATACCCTAACTATGCGCCATATTGGAGTTTCAGTAGAAGTTTATATTATAATATTATATATGCATAAGTAGTTATATGTATGCCAATAAAAATTAAACAAAATGTTAAGTAAAAGACAAAAAAAAAAAATTTATAAATAAATAAAAACTAATCAAAATTAGAATAAAAATTAAACTCATTCTATTTAATAAAAATGCCAAAATTTATTGAAAAAAAAAAAAAAAAAAAAATAAAGCAAGTTGACAAAAATATATAACTAAAAAATTAAATAAAATAAATTAAATTGAAAATAAAATAAAATAAAAAACTTAACATGAATTGAATTTAGAAAACAAATTATTTAATTTAATAAAAATTACATATCTATTAATAACAAATAATTCAAGTTTACTAAAATAATTAAATGAAAAATTAAATAAATTTAATTAAATAAAAATGCCAAATTTAATAAAAAAAATAAAAATAAAAAATAAATTAAATCTACTATAATAAATAAATTTAATAAATTAAATTAAATACAAATTCCAAATTTAATAATAATAAAACTAGTAAAAATAAAACATAGCAAGAATTAAAATTAAGTAAAAATATTATAAATATTAAAAAAAAATTCATATCTATATATCATCAGCTTTTATAGTATTTCGCATTTTATTCCTAATCATTCTCAGCCCAGATCATTCACCGCTTAAGTTATCTCCTTTGTAGGGTATTCGCTCGTTAGTCTTGCTTCAGCTGGTCTAACTTTAAGCGCTGAGTGTTTTCTTTTTTTTTTCGCTTTTTTCATTACGTTCATTTTCTTATGCACATTTCTGTAATAAGAAAATGCGCATTAGGTAATTTTCCTCGCTATTTGCACTATTCGCAGTTTGCTCACAACGTTGGCAGCAGTAGCAGCAGCAGCAGCAGAGGTTGGGCGGGCAGGAGGCGTGGGCGGGGTGGCCCATAGGGGGTCGTGATGGTGTCGGTGTCGGTAGGTGGGCTTGGCTTTTAACCGCAAGTGACCGACATTTTCTGCCGTCGTCATCGTCAGCGTCGACGTCGGCGTCGGCGTCGGCGTCAGCGTCGTTGTCGACCAGAAATGAAAATGGCTTAAACTGTGCCAACGGAAAGATGAACACACTGTGCGCACATCCCGCGTGGCTCGGGCCCTGCGTGTGGTTGGCCGCTCGGTGTCACTGATAATTTGATAAAAATGATGCCGCTGCTCCATATTACAGTTTACAGCTTGCGCCAATTGAATTTTCATCATTAGCAGCGGGATTTTCATTTCGTCTCTTTTGTATAATTAGCGCAGTGCATTTGGAGCAGGCCAAAAGTGCCCTCAGCCAGGCTCGAATTGGATGGAATAATTAAGTCATTTATACCTTTTAATTATTAGAAAAAAGATAATTGCTTAATACTTTAAGAATATTATCATAAAATATGAATATGACAATTAAAACTGCTTTAGTCGGGATTGCCCAACTAGTACCCTGAACCGCAAATCTCTCTCTACTCATATAAAATTCTATTGAAAGAGATATCCCAAACTCAAAATGGACATAATATCTACAGGCAATATACAGCCCAATAGAGTGAATACCAAATATCTGTACTTAGCGGTATTCAAGCTATGTTTAAGAAACTAAAAAAGACCTATCGTTTCCTATCGATGTTTGGGAAATCGCAAGAGTTATTGAACAATAATTTTATAATCCAACTGCGTTTTATATATGTGGAAATACATTTCAAATTTTAACTCATTAGCGCTTAGGGCTTACGAGATCTCGGTGTTCATGTAAACGGACAGTTGAATAGTCATGTCGTTCTGATCAGGGAAATGAATACTTTACCGGGTCTGTCACGCCTTCTTCGGCCAATTACAAACAGTTTCACAACTAGCTCAATGCTCTATACTAAAATTCCTAAATAGAGATTGTTAGATAAGATCAGCGTCCGAAGTTTATATCAACTGAAGTAGAATGATTATTCATCTTTCTAAAATTTCAACTTGCTATAATTACAAGGAATATGGAGTGAAGCCCAGAGAGAGTCAACTTTGGTAAACTATTCTCCACGGGCAATATTTACTTTGAAGTTTGTCAGATTTCGTTTCAGTTCGGGATATTTTCATAAATCAGAAATGTGAAGTCAACGTTGAAAGTTAAACAATTTATATATGCAGTTGGAGTGCGCTTTGCAAGTAGTTAATAAAAGCTTGCTGGAGTGTGGATAGAGAGAGAGTGAGAGAGAGAGAGAGAGAGAGAGAGAGAATGTTTTTTTTTTTGCGTGCGGTCATAGTTTGCTCACCCATTTACAGTTGGCGCGCGAAAACTTTTCGTTTCGTTTCGTTAGGTTTTGTTTGCTTGGCCAAAATGCCCGGCTCTCAGGGCCATTTTCGACGGCTTCCACAAAACTTCAAATGACTTCATCAAAAAATGTTTGCCCGGCCTGTGAGAGGCCGACTTCAATTTGCCGCTGCCGCTAAAGATGAAAGCAAATATGGCGTGGTATGTTGACACAACACGCTGCCAGCGAACCATCCGAACCAATCACCCAACCACCCAACCGCCCAACCACCGAGCCACCCGATCACCTAGCCAACCCGGGCCACCCACGGCTCGCTACAGTTTTGCGGCAAACATTTGGCAACCCCTGCGAGGCGCATCTACCCCATGCGGGCAGCCATTAGCAGTTGTTGCCGAATTGCAAGAAGGCTGATTATGATTTATGCCACGACAGTTCGACTCGACTGGCCGTTGGCATGCGGGGGGCATCCAGCGGCAGCATAATCTGAGCTATTTTTAAAAAGCGGCCAAAAGAACAGACACGGACACGGACACGGACACGGACACGGACACGGACAGCTCGCAATGTGTCCTGGACGGCGGCACGTATCTAATTTATGCCATCTGACAAAATGCAAACAACAACAACAACAACAGCTTGAGACCAGCACAAAACTTTTCACAGTTTTCCCAGGCCATGTGTGACATGTGTGCGTGTGTGTGTGTGTGCGTGTGTGTGTGCGTTGGCCTTTCTTAGTTTGCGGCATATCTAGTTATTTGAGCATTTGAGTGTTGCGTGATTTTGCTATCTATAAAACGTTTTGCTGCCAAGTGCCTTGTCCAACTTTGTCTTGGGCTCAGCTTTGTCTTGGGCTGGCAAACGTCTCGGGGCTTGCCTTATGAATTGTATCTTTTGCGGGCTTTTGGCCATATTTTCGTGAGGCTATTGTGTAGGATGACGCGCTGTTCGGTGTGCGGCTGCCGAGCGGGGCTTATTGACGGCCGTAAATAGCCGTAGATATCATTGTTTATCTATGTGGGTGTCCCTGTGTCCGTGTGTCTGTGTGTGTCCCCTCTTTTCATATTAAATACATATAAATATTTGCGATTCGGCTCGCAGCTCCACAAGCAAAATGAAGAAATTAATGGACAGTTGAAAATTATTGCCGAAAAAGGGGCAGCCAAGGCAAAAAGAAAACTGGCAATGGCTGATAACCAGACGGCATGACAAGACAGATTGAACGCCGTCATCCGTCGCCGTTGCAAATGTGTTACGCTCCAAAGTTTTTCGTCGATATCTATGTATGTTATATAAGTATTATGGCAATATACGTGCTTGACTACCTTCCATATACCCTAGATCCTAGATAGACTGCGATATACGATATACTTATCGATATGCATGTATGTATATGTATCGATTTGAATACCTACCATCTCTATATGAACGACTGTAGCACTGAGAGCTGCTGCGATATTCACTAAAAGTCTATCGATATCTTTATCGATTTCCTTGCACTATTCCCTTGCGCATTCATTTCTAGTTTCCAATTTACTACATGAATGCAACTGCATCAAGCCCGTCTCCTTTCTTAAAGTTTATCGATATCTTTATCGATTTCCTTGACAGTCAACCGTCCCGCTTACTCTCATATACACACTGCAGTTGCCTAGCTACAGCATAACTGCCAGTCGTTCAGGCCTGAACTACAGCTTAACAAGATTTCTCTTATATTTCGCATTTTTATTTAGTTTTTTGGGAAATTGGTGTGCAGCGCCTATGACAGACAGGGCGTGTAATTTGAAACTTGGCACTCGATGAGCAGCAGCCCAAAGAGATAAAAAAAGAATCGGAAACGAAAAAAATGATGCTAGGCCAGGCAATCAACGGGGTGCAATGCCAACCAAACATGCTGAGCGCAATCAATTGCTAGCAAATGTGCTCGAATCCAGGCCAGAGCCAACTTCAAAGCCTCGCATTTCCAGGCGAACAAAATTGAATCGGGAATCAATAGGTCCATTATATAATAGAGAGCTCGCCATCGCGATGAGGCATGCGAGCTCACTTAACCAAGTGCTCGAATCGCAGGTCATCGAGGTAGCTGCAGTCCACTTGGTTAGTCCTCATATTTTTGCAGTTTTGAGTTGAATGTTTTATCAATTATGATTAAACTGTTTTCGTGTATCCATAGAATTTCTGAATTCATGATTGTAAAGGGTATTTAGTATATATGAAGCTTATTAAACTCACTGCAAGTACAGAGTTATTAAGGAAAGGTACAGATACAAATACAGATACAGATACAGATACAGATACAGATACAGATACAGATACAGATACAGATACAGATACAGATACAGATACAGATACAGATACAGATACAGATACAGATACAGATTACAGATACAGATACAGATACAGATCCAGATACAGATACAGATACAGTACAGATACCGATACAGATACAGAATACAGATACCAGATACAGATACAGATACAGATACAGATACAGATACAGATACAGATACAGATACAGATACAGATACAGATACAGATACAGAATACCGATACAGTATGACAGATAACAGCTACAGATACAGATACAGATACAGATACAGATACAGATACAGATACAGATACAGATACAGTATACAGATACCAGATACAGATAACAGATACAGATACAGATACAGATTACAGATACAGTACAGTACAGCTACCAGATACAGATTACAGATACAGTATACAGATCACGATTACAGATACAGATACAGATACAGATACAGATTACAGATACAGAAGATACAGATACAGATACAGATACCAGATACAGATACAGATACAGATACAGATACAGATACAGATACAGATACAGATACAGATACAGATACAGATACAGATACAGATACAGATACAGATACAGATACAGATACAGATACAGATACAGATACAGATACAGATACAGATACAGATACAGATACAGATACAGATACAGATACAGATACAGATACAGATACAGATACAGATACAGATACAGATACAGCCAAGTCATCATCATTATTATATATCAGATCATCGTATATGTACATATGTATCTCTGTATCTATAGCAATTTCATGGGCATAATCACTATCGAAGTCTGCCTAAGTCTCGTCTCCTTCAGTTATGCAATTTCTTTTTCCATCAACTTGATTCCAATTCCCAGACAGCGGCTGTGGCAATAAAATGGTCTCGGCGCGTTTTGGGCTGGAACCCGAAACGAAGTCAGGCAAGCGCAACTGCTGCATGACTCAGAAATGAACTGTGGGCAAACAACATGCGGCGCATATTGTGGCACGAAGTTGTTGGCCATTCAGGAGACGCCACATAATGTAAATATTATTTGACAACATATTGGCTGCGGCAGCGATTGAAGTGACCGTAAATTGTGAGCTTTGCAGTTGGCTGGCTACCTGCAGCAGCGACTGCAGCGGGGCCCACTAGAGCCGCCCGATCCCCACGTAGCGCCCGCTTAGCCCCGCCGGGGCGCTTCGAGTGTGCGTTTAAGCACGTGTCAAGTGGATGCCAGAATCGTTGCCACTGCAGCCACTCGTGCCAGACCATTTTGCAATAGCCACATCCACATCCACATCCATGTCCATGTCTCTGTCCAAATCAATATATGCATGTGTGTGTAAGTGTGTGCGTGTGTGTGTGTGTGAGTGTGTGTCTCGCTGTCTGTCAGAGTCATTTTGCACTTTGCATTTCGCATTCGAGCTGCAATCGCAGTTGCCGGTGCGCCGGCTGGTTGCATTAATCAAAATGTTGAATAAGAAATCGAATTGATTTCCGCAAGCAAATGTGCGATATTATTTAATTTTCCTCCTCTTCCTCTTGCTCTTTTTCTTTTTTTTGATTTCCCAGCAAACGAGAAACGTTTTTCATTTTACAAGCTCGTCACAAGAAATCAGAAAAAATAGTAGGTAAAAAACGGGCAACAGCTGCAATCCATGCAAATGGCAGCGGCTGCAACAACAGCAGCAACAAAACGAGTCGCTCAGCAGGGGTATGCGCGACCAGCAGATACTGTGTTTTCGTTTTCCTTTAAGTAAAGATTAATAGATTTTAGAGAATGCTACAAAAGTATTTAGGCATACTGAAAGATAGAGACAAATTAGGGCAGACGGTAGTCTAGTCAAACGTATCTAAATTCTTGAAGCATGTCGAAAAAATTCCAACTCAAACACTCTACCCAGCTGCTGCATTCAGAGTCAGCGTTAGGGTATTGAATATATGCATGAATTTTCCTCAAGCTGCCAGGCCAACATCTACATCATTTATCAGGCAATCGCATTACGACTTGGCTCGCTAGCCGAAAAAACCCGATTCAACTAGATGTTGACTCTCGCAGAGTAATTGAATATTTTAGACGCAGACGCAGTGCAAATGCCGAAATCATTTTTAATTTTTCATATATTAATAGACATAGTTTCTTATAAATGCTATGAGAGTCGGTTAAGGTCTTAGAAAAGAAATAAATTAAAAATTAAATAAAAAAAAAGAATGATAAATGTGAGCTTAATATATAGAAGCGCTGGGCTATGTAAGGGAAGATCAATAATGTTGTTAGCTTATATGTTAACATACTGTTAAGGCATATGTAAAGTTAATTAGCCTTTTAGATTGCTCAAATGAGTCTTAACATCTTCAATTGAGGTAACAAAGTTATATAAGAAATAGACTATAAAATGGAATAGATATCCAAACCACAGTCCTGAGCTAAGTTAGCGCTAAAATGTTAACACACTGTCAAGTAAACTATGTTATATCAATGGAGTTGTAGCCTGGGCAATGTGAACTTGAGATAATTCTAAAATAAATGAATTGAAATGGGCCGTCAGAGACTGATTTATTTCGGGCTTGGAATTTCCTTTGCCTCTCTATCAAAAATCGAATCTAAAGTGGCTACAATGGCGAAACTTTCTGCGCTAAGCCATAATCTCTTGAACACCCATTTGGCTTATCAGAATTTCTGAATTTCAATCTCTTTCAATTTCAGCCTACACTTTGCTTGAGCTGAAATTGATTTTCAAGTTTTCAAATATTTTGCTTCTCTGAAATTTTTATCATTTGCAGTGCTTGCTTTAAGCCGACGCAGCAGCTGCTAGCAGCAACTGCGAGCTCTAACGTCACTTTAATTGATTGCCAGCTAAGTGTTTCATGTTCTGCGTTCGACGTGGCCCGGCGTGTTCGATTCTTTTTTTTTTTATATATTTTTTTCCACTTTTTTTGCAGACGAGTGCATTGATTGGCAATTTGACCAGTTCCTGATGATTTCAGCTAGCAACTCGACTCAAGTGCAGTCCATTATGAAAATTTTATTTGTCCAAGAGAGCGAGAGAGAAAGAGAGAGAGAGAGAGAGAGAGAGAGAAAAGTGCTATTTTATTGGGGTTTTTGGTGTCGTTTAGAGTTTGGAGGAGTTTGCGCTAATTAAAAGAACAGCAGCAGCAAGTGTGTGTGTGTGTGTGTGTGTGTGTGTGTGTGTGTGGCTCTTGAGCTGTGCTAAAGTGAACGGGCCACTTATTAACTTGCCCTAAATTATGCTGCCAAAGAACCGAACCGAACAGAACAGAACAGAACAGCAGCGAAACTAGAAACGAAACGGTTAACATACCGAAACGAAAAGATACAAAACGGAAGAGCCAAGTGGAATTTACAGAGCAAGTCGTTGCACGTTGAGGGCTGGGCTGTGCTGGCTGTGCTGTGCTGGCTGGCTGTGTGTGCTGCGGCTTCCTTTAGCCTGGTTTTATTCTAGCTGCCGCTGCAAAGTGCAAAGTGCAAAGTCTTGCAAAAGCATTTCATTTTCTTCTTCTTTTTCTTCTTCTTTTTGCTGTAATTGCTCCTTTTTTTTTGTGCTGTAGCAGAAGTGCAGGAAGCGCTTCGATGCAGCCTTCGTCTTACGCACTGAAGCAGCAGGAGGAGCAGCAGGAGCAGCAGCAGCAGCACCTTCCGCTTGCACTCATCACACACATGATTCTAATCCTATATGTTAGCTTGTGCATCGGTGTGTATGTGTGTGTGTGTGTGTGTGTGTGACTCTGTTACTGACTTACCCCACGGCCTGACTGACGGCCATTACCATTAGCCACGTCAGCACGCGTAAACTTCATTTCCACCAAATACTGAAAGCAAGTGGCAAAAAAAAGAAGCAGAATTGTTGTAGTTGGAAATGGAGAAATGCGGCCAGTAACAGCCGTCGATTGTCTGCGCCGTACACCCCTCGAACGGAACGGAACGGAACGAGAAGTCATTTATTTTAAGCTGCAGCACAGCCAATGCGCTGCAGGCATCAGCCAACCTCACCTCACCTCACCTCGCCCTGCACCAGTGCAGCAGACAGTGGCTTACAGAGAGAGCGAGTAGCATTTGGACCAGCTAAAGCGGCTTTAAAATCGCCGACAGAAATATCATTTTCATAATAATGGGAAAAGTTCTCTAACTGCATCTGTACAAGGATAGAGATTCGTATCTTACCGCTCGCCATTAGCTGAATCCGATTTTTGTTTTATAGCTGTCTCTCTCTCTATCAATAGTTATTGAAATATGTATTTCTGTGATTCCTTTCTCTGCATCTATATATTTACCTGTGTTTGCATTGGTAGTACCCAAATCGGTATATCTATCTTTATCAGTATCTTAATCTGTACTTGAAATAATATCTATACATTTCGCTATCACTATAAGTATATGCTCACAAATATATATTCCCATATATATCACATTCTTACAGTATCTATATATCTTTAAAATTATACCCTGTAGCTATATCTATATGTACATTTGTATCTTTTTTTAATCGGTGTATCTCTTTTCATAACTGTATCTTAAATGGTATTTCTATCTGATATATATATCAATATAGATTCAAATAGGGGTGGATACAAAGATATAAGGGCATTTGTTATATTTTAGTTCGATACTTCTGTATATGTATCATTATTGCTGAATCTCTCACTATATCAGTATCTGTATCTGATCTGTTTTGTATCTGTATCTATAGCAATATCTATATAACATATAACAAATGCAATTGTATCTTTGTATCTGTATTTGCATCTACAGGGATATCTATATCAAAAATTGTGTCGAAATTTGTATCTACATCTGCATCTAAATCTCTATATCTATCTGTATCTATATCTTGATGTGCTCTTCACATACATCAGTATCTACGTCAATTTCTCTATCCATCTTTAGATACAGATCATTTTCTCTATATATTTATACCCACATATACCCACATCACATTCATTATATGCATTTTTATCCATATGTTAATATTATCTCTATCTGTATCTGTATCTGTATATAAATCTCTATAACTATCTCTAGCTGAATCTTAATGAGCTAATGTATATTATTATTTACTTCAAATTCTCTATCCATATCAGTTTATACAATATTTCTCAATATTCATGCAGTATCTGTATCTTTATGTATATATAAATATGTAAATATTATCTGTATCTACATATGTATATCTTTCGTACTACTGAATGTACTGTGGCCTTAATGTGACTGAGATCATTAACAGCGCGTATATCTCTATCGGTATCTGCTATATATACATATTTACAGATATCTATAGCTACATTTCAATCCCGTTACTCTCTATCTATATCTGCAATCCGAAATCGTTGCTGTATCTTTCTCTATATCTGTACATCTGCATCGGTTTCTCTAGTTGTATCTGTAAATGTATCTGCTATAGTTAACGTGTCTCTACTTATGTAACCCAGAAATTTCCTCACGCTCTCTCACCTTGTGTGTGTGTTGGTGTGTGTGTGTGTGCTCCTCCTGCCTGGTATGTGCTGCAGCTGCCTTTGTGTTTGACTTTAATTTGACGCGTTCTCTCGTCTACTGCCATTTTTTGTTTATCTAATTTGAGCTGCGCATTTTATGCTTTTATTGCTTTCATGTCCTTGCAAGCTTTTTGTTATTTATTTATTTATACTTGTGTGTGTGTGTGTGTGGATGTGCGGGTGTGTGTGTGTGTGAGAGATACACTTCCCTACTTACTGCCAGTTCGCCGCATTTCGCTCGACTCCGGTGCCTTGGTTTGGTTTCATTTCATCTCATGCCAACTTATCTGCAATGCAAACGGGCTCGGTGGGGCAGAAGGCGGAGGAGGAGCGACTTCAGCCCAGAAAAGCGAAGCGCAATTCTAATGGGAATTACAAATTTTTCACCATAAAGATGTTGCTGCCTGCCTCTGACTGCCTCCTGCTCAGCTCCCTTTGTCAGCCGTCCAACTGCTGCTCTTCACTCCAGCTTCTCCAGCTCCTCCAGCTCCTCCGGCTCCTTCAGTTCCTGTCCAGTCCTTGTTTCTTGCATAAAATGAAATTGTATTGCATTTTTTCGTTTCATTTTTTCTGTTTTTTTTCTTTTTACTCTGCCTCTCGCAGCATTTGCTTCGCGTGTGTTGCTGCTTTATGGCTGGACACACAAATTGCTGCCTCAGCAACAGCAGCAGGAGCAGGAGCAGGAGCAGCAACTACAGTTTGGGACGGATTCTGTCTTGGGTTTCGCATTTTATGCCAGTTTCATGGCACTTTCAACCGACCCGCCCACTGGCCAAAAACACAATAGAAAATCGCATTTCGTATTTTTGGAGCAACAGCTAGAGCAACATGAAAATTTATGATACATTTGCCGCGTCGCATCACGGACCAGCGGATAGTCAGCCAGGGAGTGTGGCCGAAAGGGCTAAATAGAGTGAGACAGACAGACAACAAGAGACAGAGACAGAGACAGAGAGAGAGAGAGCTCAACTCGTTTGCTGCTTTTCAAATTATTCGACTTAAATAAAATGTTGATAATTGTAATGGAATTTCGTATTAGATTTGGCCAAGCTCCGCACTCGGGTCGGGCCATAAAGTATCGTCCAAAGTATTCGGCAAACACGAGCTGGCAGCGCAATAGGCCATGCCATGCCCTCAACTGCTGCTCAACTATTTGTGCTTATTTATTTCGATTACTTAAGTAGCTCAAAGCCGGGCTGAGCGTAAACACAAACAAATAAACTACCCAAAAACTTGTGGTATTTATGGGGGGGGTGGGGGACGGCGCGGCCGATGGCGAGGGGCGCTTAACAGATTTTGCTTGATTTACGCACATTTATGGAAATTTACATATGCAGAGTCTATGCAGGATGAAAGAGCTAATAAATGTGATTGAAATTATAACTCACTCTGTCCATCTCTCTCTCTCTCTTACTCCTGTTCATGTTGAATACTTTCCATGTCCCTCCAGCTAGCATCCTGAAACAAGTAATTTAATTTAATAAAATATTATTTCAGTTTAGTTTGACAGAAAACGAAACGATAGAGCTATAGATGAAAGTGGCATACATAAATATTACAGTAGGATCAGTAAAATTTTCTGATGAGGGGTACGTATTTTGTAGGCAGTTGACTTAGTTGATAAGCCCTCGCATCGTAACGTGAAACATCTTTATCGAGGCCTGAGTCTATTGAGCCACTCGCTGGCATTGTCTTTTATTTGGTGGGAGGGGGGGCCAAAATCAATAAACCCTTTGCTCGCAGCGCGCATGCAAAATCAAAGCATGCGGGAATGAAACATAACGCCCACTATCATTTGCACTGGAATATAAATTTATTTTTGTATTTTATTGGCGCAAGGGCTACAAATGCCAACGAATAGTTTTCCGTTCCGATTTTGGGCAGCACAATGGCAACGGAATGGGCGATGGGGCGTGGGCGTAGGTGCAGGAGTGGAATGGAGTGAAGAAGAGAGAGAGAGAGAGAGAGAGAGAGAGACGAGTAGTCGAGGAACGAGTATATATATGCCTTTATCAATTTTATCTGTGAAATATTTCCGAAACATTTGCCATTATATTTGCATTAGTGGCCACAGCTTCCTCGAGCCGTTGGTTAACTATATGCGCTCCGTATTATTCGCTGCCGGCACCAGGATCCTCGCACTCGACACGCCAGTGCGACGCCAATGAAAAGGAAAATGGCCAGTTGCATGAAAAGAAAATGGAAAATGGCAGGCACAAGACGAGCCAAGCCAAGCCAAGCCTAGACCAGAACAGAACTGAACAGAACTATATACGCTCTCTATGGGTTTTGTTGCCGCCCGACTATTCCCAGGCGGAAACTGCTTATCACACATTTCCACACAGCCACGCAAATTCGCACACAAGTGCTGCAAACGAAATACAATACAAAAAATTAAAAAAAAAAAAAAAAAGAAAAAGGGAGAAGAAAGAACGAAAGGGAGCTACAACAACAACGACAACAACAACAACAGCAACAAGAACAAAAAAGGCAGAAATATGTAGAAAAATGAAAGAAAAGACAGAAAAGTTTTGCTGCCCGCCGTGCAGAGTGCTGCTGCCAGCCTCCCCCTGCCGCCGTCTCCTGCTAAAGTAATAGCGCACAAAGAATGATGCGTAGACATGATTTCCGTGCGGTTGATTTCCCGCACAGCCCATACTTCCTTCTAATACCTCTCTCTGTGTGCCCTTCCTCCCTCTCTCTCTCTCACTCTCTCTGTCTCTATCTCCCTCTCTGTTGCTTGCAGCAAAACTATTTGCTTGGGGATTTAGTTGCTGGTACCTTTTTGTGCGTATACGTAACATCTTATCTACATGTCTTTCACTGGCTAACAGTGAGTCTGCCGGGCCGAGAGAGACCAGACCAGCCCGCTGCAATCGTCGTCGTCGTCGTCATCGTCTTCTTCTTCTTCTTCTTCATCATCAGCGTTTTCAGCATCTAAGCTGGCAGCTGCCTGAAGTAGCATGTAATTCATCTTATTCCCCAAAGACAACTCCGACGACGTCGACGATAAAGACGGCCACGGGCACAGCCTCAACCTGAGCCTTTCTCGCCTCGGCCCAGCCGACTGTCGTCGTCGCCGTCGTCGTCGCGCTGAGCGTTTCTCCATTGGGACATAAATGGCATGTGGCAGAGCTCAGCCGGTCGCTGGCTGCTGAAGGCACGCGTCTCATTACTTTGAGCCGTTACGTGTCGAGTTCGAGTTCGAGCTCGGGCTGCTGCTCAGTTGCGTCGGCTTTACCCTTCACCATAAAATGCGTAATGAATTTTAGATTTCATTTCGATGCCAGCGTAAAGAAAACACCGAATCTTGTCCAGCCACATAACTCATACGGAATGAGAGAGAGAGAGACAGAGGGAGAGCATAATGTTTCTCTGACGAGCAGCAAAATACGTTACGTTTCCTTTGATGCCCCACAAATAGTTTAAAATGTCATCAAATCTCTATAATGCTCTGGGCAAAACTGAAATATTAGCCACAAATTTCCGCAATTTACAAATTGCACTTGATTTTTATTCTCGAGCTTCGACTGTTTGTATTCACGTTGCCCGCAATTCCCCAGTGCCAGCCCAGAAAGTGTTCAGCTCTGGGATTTGTCATGATTGATCGTTTTATCCGTTGGACTTTTCCTGCTCAAAGTCAAGCACATGACGCGAGAGCTGTGTTAGGCAATTATTATGAATTCATGTATAAATATCCAATTCTATAAATAGATTGCCATATAATTACAGAAATTGTAGCATGTTTATCAATAAAGGAGCTTTAGTCGAGTGGGAAATGCCACGAAGTAAGCTAAGCTCTTTGCTATTCGAATGATTTGAAGACACGTTTGTATATGGGCTTTCTGAATCAAAGTTTCATTCACATATACTTGAATAATATTCGAAGTACGATTTTAGTAAATTTGGGTAGAGGCAAGGGCTATCTAAAATCTGAAATGTTCATATTCTCTGTATGCAATACACGGAAATACATAGTAAATCTGAAAGCTCTAGCACTTATTGGATTAAAGCTTCGCTGGAAAAAACAGAACTAAACTATCGATATTTATCGATAGTCAAGTAATATGATGATGACATAAAATCTATATATCATAATCATGTTTGATACGAAATATATATAAATAATAATAATATTTAAAATAAACACAGACGAAACTATCGATATTTATCGATATTCGAGCAATCGGATGTTGATATACGTACATATGTATATAACTATTTAATTCTTATATATATGGACTGCATATGGCACTCACGTACCTGTACCTCCCCTGGCTCATTTTCTTGTAGTCTGCAGTCTGAGTCTGCCACGCCTCCTGCTGCCTGTTTCGTACATTTTGAGTAAACCAATTCCCCCCAATGCGTCTACGATATAAAAGTAATCGAATATTCGCACTGCACTTCAGGTTAGCCTGGGCGCTGTGTGGGTTTACGGTCGGATAACTGGTAGGTGCTGGCCGTCCGCCTCTTGGCCAGACACATCATTTTTCTTGCCGCTAATACCACATAAATGTGAATAAAAACTAAAATAAAAGCCAATAGAAGAAGCCAAACGAATAAGTTTTTCTTTTTTTTTTCTTGCAATTTTTTTTTAAGTGCTTGCACAAAGTTCCTTCACCTCAAGCTGCACAGTCGCCGCTGCGAGCCAGCCGTCCTTATAGTATTTGGAACATTTATTTGCGAGGCGAAAAAAAAAAAATAACGAATCGAAAGTTGTGGGTGAGTGAAAAGCGAATAAAAAACGAGAGACGGAGAGAGAGAGAAAGAGAGAGAGGGAGAGCAAAAATGGCAAATGGAAAATGGAAAATGGCTCACTCAATAATAAAGTAGAGCTGCAGTTGTAGCAGGAGGCGTGGCATTTTAGATAAACATGGCCCAGCGGTGGCTGGGTGTAACTCCTGCTGCTCCTGCTGCTCCTGCCGCTCCTCCTGCTGCTGCTGGCTGCAGCCCAGCAGACGTAAATCGTGCCCAAATTGTTGGCAGCGAAAAGACTGCGCTTAGCCGCGCCGCTTGGCAACGGCAATGGCAAAGGTCAGCAAACTGTTTGAGAGCCAGCTCTGCCCTGGTTTGCCCCGCCCTGCGTAGCCTAGCCTTGCCTAGCTGAACATAGTTGGCTTTGCATTCGATTTTTGTTCACCTAAGCTCGGAGCTAACCAAATTTCATCAAAATTACAATACACTTTTACATTGGCATACAAATTCTTTTTTTTTTTTTCTGAAGCTAGCACAGTCCTATTTCCGAAAAGTGAACTCTATCAGGTGCGTGAGTGAATATTGCATATACACATACACACATGCACACACCCATACATCCACACACTCCCGCACATCCACTGACCATCGAATAAACACCATAAAAACTCTTGCAGCATGGAAGAGCAGCCATCGCAACCGATTAGAATTGAGCGAGACAGCTCGGGCGTCATTGGGAATGGGCTGGACGTGGCACCGGGCACAGCGGCCCGCGCTGGCACCGCCATGCCCGAGGAGGGGCCCAGCGTATCGGGGGTCCATTTGCTGTTGATGTGCTTGGACTCGGAGCGCCATGTGACGTTCCAGGAGGGCGTCATCGATAACGAGGGCATGAATCGTCGCAAATCGAAGTGCTGCTGCATTTACCGCAAGCCGCACGCATTTGGCGAGAGCTCCTCGTCCTCGGACGATGAGTGCGAGAACTGCTGCGGCCATCCCGAGGTGCGTCAACGCAATCGCCTAAAGAAGCAGCAACAGCGCTGCCTGTGCCGCTGTCATCATCAAGGCCTGCCAGCCGGCTATGTCGAGGAGCCCATCAGGGCCACCGAGGCAGTGGGCCGCTCGAGCACTGTCGTCCGAGCCAGGACGGAATCGCCAGTACAGCCGCAGACCCTCATTATGGCCGGCTCCAATACTGGCCAGCAATAGGCTTCTGGCCAATCCCCAGCCAGCACTACCCGACACATTGGCCCACCCATTGAACCAGCCCAGCCCCACCGCAATAGAACCATCAAACCCGTCCACAGCCCTCGCCGGCAGCCGACTGATTCATTCACTCAATCTATGTCCCAGATCTGGCAGACATTCCACTAGGAGCTGGCGCGGCTTCCGTTCCTTTGGCTACTCAACTGTTTAGTACTCGACTAATTGTATAGTTTTCTATCAATTGTAAAATTTATGATTTAGTAGTAACACTTGACTCTGAACATGTACAAAAAAAAACATCGCAAAAGCGAACAAACAATCGCCCATCATTTTACTTCAAGCCAAGTACCATAAAAACCCAACAAACTTGGGGGCAAAGCTATCGCAAGTCACATTTCGCATAACTTTTGGCATTCGAAAGTTATTCGGACGAGTGCGGGAGGCAAGGCAGTTGCGAACTTAGCTCGTATAATTCGTATAGTATAGTATATGTAGTATATATGGTTAAATGTAGTTTACCATCTGTATAAGTTGTATAAACTCCAGTTGAAGTCAAGTTAGAGTTTTCTTCTTTTGTATAGGATAAAATGGGAATAAGAGAATAGGATATTTAGATACTATGTCATTTTATATTTAGATTCCATGTCAAATTGTTTCTATTTCTTAGTTGAAATCTTACCCTAATGCATATTGTAGTTCTTCTAATTATAATCATAGTTCTTACTATTCACTTCAAATTAAAGGAGATTCATTATAGTATTTATTTATCATGCGATTCTGGTCTGTGATGCTGTTTTATATACCATTACAGATAGCTCTATAAATAAAACATTATATTGGAAAGCCTTTCCTGAATTCCTTAATAGTAACTTATCGTAAATATATCAATGGTTTTTTATATCGTGTAGTACTTCCTACCCTTTGTGCTTATTCTTACCTCCTTCTACTTATATTGTACATATTATTATGGAAATCCTCATCTCGTACTGAAATTCCCTTATTGAGTTTTTGATTTGCTGCATATTTTTCTCAGAGACATTCGATCTGGGAAATCTTTATCTGTTCCATTATCGAGTTATGGCTTCTCATTATATTATACAAATAATCATACGATACCTTTAGATAAATTTCATTCATTTGTTCTAGTAAAAGAACTTTTCATATATGTAGATCTTCCTTATCTAATTTCATCCTCATGTATTATAGAAAGTTGATTGAAAATCATTTATGGAAATATTAATTTCATGTAGCTCCCACCTCATTATTATCTTATCTAGTATTCTCTCTGCTTTTTTAAGAGATCTCTGTCTTTGAAACTGTCTTTTTGGGAAAGTTTTCTTATTCTCTCTTTCGTCATTTCTCCACCTCCATTGAAAGTTCTCTTTAAGTCAGTTCTTTATTCTTGTATCCATATATCTTTATATGTATATACATCTATAAATCCATGTTTCTATATATCTACATATATCTTAATCTTAACCCTCGCAACTCTTGCCAAAGCGCGCTACAGATTCCTGCCAGTCTAGGCCAAGATTTGTTGCCAAAATCTCGTAATTGATATTTGTTTTGAACATTTGGAGAAGCCTGCAATGGCTTCAGCCCTTCGGCCAGATACCAGCCGGTCTGGCCTAAACACGCTCAACCACAGAAAAAATAAGAGCAGTGAAGAGAATCTGGGCCGCAGCGGGGTGGCCACAGCTCACAGCTGGTACATGGCTGCCATTAGTCATCGCCATGCCACGCCCACTGTCCACGCGCCCTCTATTGATTGATTATGCGAACTGTCTGCGTGAACTTGTAAATAGATTAATGAACTGCTGCCCCGCTGCACTGCCAAACAGCGAAACCAGTGGGCCAGGACTATCCCGCTCAGCTCCCCGCTTCCTGCTCCCTGCTCTCTTGTGTCGGCTGCAGTTGTTGGCTGTGCGATTTCTTGACGGGGCTTGCGGACGGCCCAGAGCTGTGCTATTCCTTATTTATTCTTTTTCGAGCACTGCTTTCGAATTCGACACGTGGCAGCTGAAAGTCGCCGAAGGAGGCGGCCGAACCGATTCGAATTATGCAATCGTGTGCATATCAGCGCATTGCATGCACCGTGGCACCGATTCCACTCACAGTCTCACAAAATACTATATAGAAATAAGAGAAAACCCAACAACAACAACAACAAATGGAATGAAATACATTTGCTTGTTCCGCGCGCCGCTTTTCCCATTTGTCTGCTTCGTTTTTTTTTCGCTTTTTTTTTGGCAAACTTTGAACCCTTTGCTACTCCATCGTCTCTGTGTGTGTGTGTGCCATTAAGCCACATTTTAATATGTGTTGGTGTGCTGTGTGCCGTTAGTCGTTTTTATGAGGTCTCTTGGCGCTTGATTCCGCGGCCCAAATGCTGCCAACCGCATTTGAAGTGGCTGCTGGAAATGAAATACGCTACAGCAAACAGTTGCCATAGTTTGCATAACTCAAAAACCAACACACACACACACATACAACTCTCTCTCTCTCTCTCTCTCTCACTTTGTATATGTATGTGTGTGTGTGTGTGTGTTTTTTTCCCTTTTACAGATATATGAAGACATGACTAGCCACCCGCACAATATACACACATACACACATACACACACACATACATACCTATACACATATACATGCACGTATATATAGGCTACATGGGGACATAGCGGATATTTTAACTTGGTCAATGGGTCGTCCGCTCGGAATTCGGAATTCGGCAGACGGCATGCGGCATACGGCGTACGGCATACGGCGTACGGTATACGGAATATGGAATTCAGGGTTCGGTTTTGTGGGTTTCGTGCTGCTTAATCGAGTCAAACGCTTGGGACTCACATGCGAGTTGCTGAGCCACACAAACACACATACACGCACCCACACAAACACACACACACGCACAGAAATTCTCACGATTCACAAGTTAATACAAATAAATTAGATCTGCGCACAGTTGCCCAGCTTTGCACGGTTTCCGTGATGATACTCCTAAATCAAAAATGTATCAATGCTGTTGTACTAGAGTCAATTCTTAGTAATACGAAGTCCCTTTGCATATACCAAGGGGTTTGGCGAGTTCTACTTCATCAATTCTGTTGCTAAGCTACCATAGCTCAAAGGCATGATTGCATGATTTAATCTTTGTACTCTCCGATATTCTCCAGCTCTTACAGTATTCAAATCACGCTTAAAAAAAAAATCACAAAGTAAAATGATCGATTTTTATCGATAAACGAGAAAGGGTATGACATATTGAACAAAATAAATAGATTCGTACTGCTTAGGCATTCACTAATATATATGACAAATTTCAAATCTGTAGCATTTCTGGTTTACGAGATCTCTGCGTTCAAACGAGCGAATGAAAGAACATGCTCACATTTGCAGAGCTCGTCTTTCTGAATGAGAATATACACATACTCAGTGGCTGTCTATTAAGTATATATTCATATATATATTTCCCAGTTTTAGGGGGTTCAAAATCAAAATATAATAAAAAAATAAATGATTTTAAACATTTCTTTAAATTGAAATAAATAGAAAACACGAAATGGAGTCTTCATTCAGCATAATCAAATAATATGATCGAAACAATTTATTATTTTAGCTTGGTATTTATATATATAATTCATTTAGGCTAATTTATTGACTACAGCTCTTTACATTTTATTAATATTATTTTTATAATTTTGTTTGTTTTTTAATGCAAACGAATTTTAACGTCCAGCTCGAACAAATTTCAGTCCATTTTTATACCCTGAACCCATTGAAAATGGGAAATCAGGGTATAATGGTTTTGTTAAAATGTATGTAACAGGCAGAAGGAGGCGTGGCAGACCCCACAAAGTATATATATTCTTGATCAGGGCGACGAGCTGAGTCGATTTAGCCCTGTCCGTCTGTCTGTCCGTCCGTCCGTCCGTCCGTCTGTCCGTATGTTTGAACGCGTCGATTTCAGAAGATATAAGAGCTAGAGACTTCAACTTTTTTTTAAAATGTCCGTATATATCACGCGGATATCGAGTTTATCACTAAAAAACGATAACTCATTCCGATACTTTTTTATCGATAAAAAACCTTATCGAAGATCACTTTAAAAATTATATCTCCTACATCTTTCAAGCTAGAGTCTCCAAATTTAAAATGTATATTAAGACGCATGTCATACAATTTCGGTTTTTGTTAAAATTTACCCCCCACCCCCAAATCCACCCCCTCACCCTCATCTTTGTAAAAGTCGTATATCAAATACTAGAGACTTGTGCTTCGGTATACACATACATTTTAGCATTATGATTACGTTCTGAAAGTTTCATTACGATCGTACGTCTAGAAATTAAATTATTCAACAAATAAGTTCTCCTAATATTGCCAACACTGCAGCGCAACCCAAGCGCAATTGCCTGTATATGTGAGTGTGTGTGTGTGCGTGTATTTGTTTGCATGAGTGCGTGTGTGGGTGCTAATTATTATTGAAATATCAGTTGCTTGTAGGGTTCAGGGGATCTCGTAGTCGAGCAGTCTCGACTAGAGCTTTCTTACTTGTTTTTTTGTAGTCGCTTGATTTTCGGCTCAGTGTAGTACAAGCAATTTGATCAACTTTTATTATGCAGCCCACTCTGCAAAAAGGGAATGTCCCTGTTATCCAGACCAACAACAACAACAACAACAACAACAACAGTAAAAGGCTCGACTCGGCCAGGCTCAGCTGTCAATGTAAATGTTTTCAGTTTTTTTTTGTGTTTTTGTTTTTGTTTTTTTTTTGGTTACCATTTTACTGGCTCGCATTGATGAGGTTGAGCATTTTTGTTGGGGATGCTTGGCTATAGGCGCGCCTGCCCCCCATTCCCGTCCGTTGCTGCGCCCACATTTGATGGGTTTTAAAATGCGCCCCCCATAAATAACGGTAATGACAGATCCTGACATCGCAGTCCTCGACAACAACAATAACAACAACAACAGCGGCAGAAAATGAAAACAAAGCGAATGCGAAATCGCAATCACTGGCAAGCCAAGCTGTGACCGACCACCGGCAACGCCCCCCGCCTCCTGCCTCCCACCTCCCAGCTCCTGCTGCTCCTCCAGCGCCGCCTTAGACAAGCGACAAGCGCGCCTTGCACAACCGAAACGCTTGTAGGCCATGAATAAGTCGATTACTAAAACAAACTGACAGCCAAGCAGACAGAAAGAGAGAGAGAGAGAGAGGGAGTGAGAGAGAGAGAGTGTGGGTGAGGGAGAGAAAGCCGCAAAACGCACCGAGCTAGGCCAGCTAACGAAATGGAAACATCTCACGCATCAGGCTGAGTGCTCAGCTGTGCCACGCCCCCTTGGAGTTCACAGTTATGGGGCTGCCTTCAAGCTGACAGCATTTGCATTTTTTTAAACACCATTTGTATTAAAATGACGTGCACGCTCGCTCTCGCTCCCTCTCCCTCTCTCTCTCTCTCTGTGTGTGTTGCACTCCTTTTTGTAAATCATTTAAAAAGCAATTACATAAGTGGAAATTAAAATGAAATTATTCATGTTACCACATTTCCTTCTACAAGGCTCACAACACGCACATATAAACAGTGCAGCAATACCCTCTCTCTTCCTCCCACCCACTCTCTCTCTCTCTCTGCCTTTGCATTTGTGTAATTTTTGCGGTTTTCCTCATTATTCGAGAACACACAGAGACTACCGCAACAGCAGAGCGCCCTTGCCCCCTACCCCAGTCAGCTGAGGAACGACCCCATTTGTGCTCCATTGGCAGCGGTACCTTGTTGTGACCCTGTTTAGACCCAGAGCTTTTAATTGTGGTTCATTTTGCCTTCGCTTAGCCATTGGCCTTTTCTCATTCACTTCCTCTCTCTCTCTCTCTCTCTCTCTCTCTCTCTCTCTCTCTCTCTCTCTCTCTTATTCTTTTTTGTTGCTACTGCAGTTTGGTTCCCCTTTGTCCGTCTGTCAATGACAATGTTACTGTCATTTAACCACAATATTTAGCATTATTTTAATTGTTTTCTCACAACCTCCGACTCTATGGGCATTATGCAAAAATAGGTGTCGTACCACACTGTCTGTCTCCTTCTCAGCCGCTTTGTTTACCACATCGAAGCAAACACCGTAAACTAGCTCCATTGACAGTTTTCATTTCTTTCTGCACGCTGGAGTCAGGTCATAATATCATTAATTAGTACACCTTAATGAAAAGTGGAATATTATGGTAGAATAGTCTTAGTTGATATACATATGTAGGAAGCAGAAGGAGGTGGGTCTGATATTCCATGCCTATATTCTTGATCAGGAAAAGCGACTGAGCTGTTTCTTCCCTTTGTTTACCTCAGCTAAAGACTTCTTGAAATCGAATAGATCCCATAGTAATAAACCTTTAGCTAATATAATATTTTTATATATCATATATCTTTAAAACTAAAATCTAGAAATTTCGCATTTATTTCTTTGGTTATTTTTAAAAATTTTAATTTTTCTTATATTTTGAGCACGGGTCTTTGATCATAATGAATTTCAATTGTAATTTCCGTCTGTTTATAGAAGAGTTTTCAATTTTACTAAACTGCCACACGTATTATTTGAATATATAGATCATATGCTGAAATTTTCATTGTTATCCATTAAGTGGCACAGAAGTTAATACGTTAAGTGTTTGCCCAATTGGTAAAGCCCTGGGCAAGCAGTGCCAAACGTACGAGTTTTTCCTTTGCACATACGCATTCAAATTCATTGTGTCATTCTCAGAATTACGATTCCCATTATAGTATGTTTGAATTATCAGATAATACTTTGATACGATTAGTTACCAGAGCTGATATTCGCTGTTTAGCTGTTACTTGTAAATCGGGTAGTGTAGAGGCGGTGTTGGTGGAAATGAAGCGCGCAGTTGCATATGTATTTATTTCTTGGTACTATGAAAATTAATTTGGTAATCTGTTATACAAGTTATACCAGGATTGAAACTTATTTTATAACACAGATTGGAGGCGGTCCTGTAGCTCTTACTGGTTATCAATTGTTCTTGATTATTGACTGATGCTGCTTCTGGGTATGTTTTCCATTAGCCATTCTCATTCTCTCTCTCCCTTTATCTCTCTCCTTCTCACCATCTGCTTCTGTGTAGAGCTTAAAGCTCAAGTTAAATGCAGAAAAATTTGGTAATACTTCGTATACTTACCCTATAATTTATATAATGGTTTGATATTGCCTTCACCAATTGACAAACAGCCTCATTCAATGCCAATACCACCAGCCCTGGTATTTCCCGCATCAAGCACCCTTTATTACATGACATGTAATAATATATTATATAATATATGTATTGTAATTTTAATATGGTAATCACAGCTCACATATTTCCTCTAACTGCTTTATATATATTTTTGAAGCTATCTACCTAATTATGGGCGCTGCTTGTATTGGAGCAGCAACTGCTTTAATGGGCACATAAATAAATGTCAAAAGTGTGTGGGGCTTTTCTTTGCTTCCCCCTCCGCCCCCCCCCCCCCCCCCGCTCGTGCGCGCACTTGTTCAATATAATTGTTTTTTATTTGTTATAAATTTTGCAGCATTTTCGGCTTATTTCATTGTTGAAGATGGGGACTGTCAATGGCCAATTGTTGTTGTTGTTGTTGTTGTTGTTATTGGAGTAGCTGTTGCAGGCACAGAGGGGCAACACACACACACACACACACGTCATGTAGACCAGGCAATAATATTTGTCACCCCTAAGAGTATGTACTGCAAAATTATTGACATCAAAATTACAAGCATTGTATACATGTGTGTGTGTGTGTGTTTGCTGGTGTGTCTTTCTGTATGTGTGTGTGTGTGTGTGTGTGTGTGTGTGTCTGTCGTGTGCTTATGGCTTTGTTTGCGACGTGCCCTGCTTTGCTTTAATGCCACAACTGCCGCACAATCAGTTACAGTCTCAGCTGTCAATAGATTGTTGACATTTTTCTTTATATTTTCATATCTCATATACGCACACACACACATACATACATCTGGGCCCACTCTGTCTGTCTGTGTGTTGCCCACTTTTTGTGTTTACTGCTAAAATCTGCCAATTTACTCGTTTACGTTTAGGCTTTATGCCCAGAAAGGGAGCTCGTCTCCTTTCTGCTCGCTGCTGTTGTTGTTGTTGTTGTTGTTGTTGTTGCTGGCATTGCCTTGCAGAGCTCTGCTGGCAGGACCATCATATGTATATATATATGTACATATATATATCGTGACTGTGGGCCCTTCGTGTGGGAAATTAATATCTGTGTCATTTCTTTTTTCTCATTTTGCTCAGTTTTTCCTCTTCGTTTTTTTTTTTTGGGTTAATAAGGCTAAATTGAGAGAATGTGCGACGCACTTAATTATCATCATATTTATTGTCTTTATTTATGACTGGGGCCGTTGCAGAGCGCGCGAGAGAGAGAGAGAGAGTGAGAAGGAGAGGGGTGGTTGGGGGAGTGTGACTTAGAGCCTCTGATGTGTGGCATAAAGCGAGCAATTTCTGTTTAGCTTTTTATATTTGCACTCTCCCTGTCACTCTCACTCTCCTCCTATCTTATGCTCTGTCTCTGTCTCTCTCGCTCTCGCACATCTATGTATGTATATGTTAGGGTCACATTATTTGCAATCATTATTTATGATATCTTTGTACACAATTTTTATACGAGACGACGAGAAAAAGAATCTGATATAATTGAATCGACAGCAGCAGCAGCGAAGAGATTTTGGTATATCTGCTATACATACATACATACATACAAGTATTAATATATATTTTATACCAAACTCTCAGTATATAGAGCATGTTGAGCTGTTTCATTTAGCTTTAAGTAAATTTATGTTCACTTTAGTCTTCATACAATGTTTTTACATACATATATACAGCTCAAGCATATATGTTTGTATGTATGTACGTATATACATAAGTTCATCCATATACTCAAAATGTACAAGAACGAACGCCAATTGAGTAAGACGATGCAAAAGAAAGAGCGAGCAGGCATGTAATATCAATCGAGAGCAAAGCTCGCAAATAACTGTTAACCGCTTTCATCCTCACGCTCTGCTCGCGAAAATCATACTCTCTCGCTCTACCTCATAGCAGAAGACGTTGGTTCTTTTCGTCTTTGTTTTGTGTTGAGCGCATTGAGTGAAACTATTCGTGTGATGCTCTTCGTTCAGGTAGCGACACGATTGACGCTCGCACAGTGAGGCTCATTGAGTGAGCAAAGACAACAATAACTCAAAGAGGCACTGCAATTGGTCTTCACATGCACATACACATGTACACACCCAATACACCTACGCAACTGCTATGCCTAAGAGAATGCTCAGCGAGAGCGAGGCAAGGCAAAATTAAAACACGATTTCTAGCCGATCGCACACGAACTCATTGAAGAGCCGATGCAATTGGCTGCTCTCTGAGTTTTTTCTGAGAGTGCGAGTGTAAGCTTCGTGTGCACTCAATCGTGGCAGATGTCGAGAGATGCTCAATAGCAGATTAGCTCTGTTTGCTTTTGCACACAGTAATTCTTTTAGTTCTTTAGCTGCAATTTTAGTAGGAGTTAGCATGGGTAAGCTTTAGCTTAAAATAATAAAATCAAACCAAAGCCTAGACTAAATAAAATAACTGCTCGAGCATTTCGTGTCTTAGTTGTCGCTTCCAGCTACGCTTCTCCTCTTTTATTTTCAGTGCATTTACTATTAATATGCATTCAAAAACTCTTCTCCCTTTAGCTGAGCTGCATTTAGTCTTGGCAAAAGTTTGTTTCAGTTACCTGTGTTCATTAACAAATTAAGTTTCTTTTTGTGGGCCGCTTTGGGAAATTCGTCTCTGGCAGACAAATTCGCTGAATGATTTTTGGTTGTCTAATCTAATCGAATGACTCGCACAACTGTCTGGCCCATGACAAACAAATCGACTTGGCTTCAGTCTACCTTTATTTTGTTTGGCCCTTCTCCGCTGCGCTGTCAATTCCTGCCTCTGCTCCCTCTCCGCGTTCTCGTCTGCCCACAATAAGTTGAGTGTAACTTTTTTTATTTCAATTTAATGGCTTGCCAACATGGCTGGGAATCAATTAATTTCCCCTTTTATGCGGCCGGCTGCGTTGCCCACAAAAATCGTAGCAACTTTTCATAGCCATGGCTGGCAAATTTGGTTCTCTCTCTTCTTTTTGAGGCCAAATGATGGCTCGCTCAACTTTCTTGCAGCGAACAACTTTGAGGTTTATGGCAATGCCAGAAACTCGGAGCTCAACTTTCTGTTCGCCTAGTTAGGGCTGAAATTTCGAAATTGAAATCAAAATTAATCGAAAGAATTTGTGCTTTTTGATGGGCAACTGATTGACTGAGTGAGTGATTGACTGATTGATGGTTGATTGATTCCAAGTCTGAGAGATTGATGGATGAGTGAGTAGTAAATAATTAGCTGTTGGGAAATTGATTGACTGAATGAGTGATTGACTGATTGATGGTTGATTGATTCCATGTCTGAGAGAGTGATTAAATGGTTAATTATTTGAATGACGAAAGATTTTGTGCATGTAGGTGATTGATTGATTGAGAATTGATTGATGGTTGGCTGACTTTAAGCTAAGTAAATCAAAGGGATTAATCTGAAGAAAGTACACGAGAGAGAGAAAGAGAGAGAGAGAGAGAGAGAGAGAGAGATAGAGGATCGCTCAATCTATGTTCATATCTCTCACAGCATTCCTTGAGCATCTCAGGCAGATTAATAGAGAGAGTGAGTGAGAGAGAGAGAGAGAGAAAGAGAGAAAGAGATAATGAGATAGTAAGAGATCAAGAAATCTATATTGAACTCACTCACAGCATCCCTTGGGCCTCTCATAGATGTTTGCCTCTGGCGGATCGCTTGCACAAGTAAAAGTCAAATAAAATCTGTGCCGCGCTCTGCTCACAGAATTATGCTCCGGCAGAGACATGTTTTGGTGTTTGAACAGCTTTAAAACAATGACAGCAACAAGCAACAACAAAAGCAATGCAAACTTTTTCTGTTTTCGGTCTCTTTTGTTGTTGTTGGCGTTGTTGTTGTTCAAAAGCGCCCAGGTGCACAAATGCCAAGCAGCAGGTAGCAAAGACAGCAAAGCGAAAAAAAAAGAGAAAATAAAAATAAAATAAAATAAAAAGCTGTAACTGTAACAGCAGCAGTAACAGCAGCAGCAGCAGCAGCAGCAGCAGCAGCAGCAGGAGCAGCAGGAGTAGCGCACAAAATTTACATAACAAAAAATTTGTCAGGAGTTGAAACGCGGCAGGTGACACGTGTCGACATAAGTAAAGTAAATACATTATACACACACACACACACACACACACGCAGGCACACACTCCATTTATATTTATGTATGTATGTGTGCAGCGGACATCAGACAGCCACTGGGCATAAAAGTCTTAAGAAAATGTTTGCTTCAAATTGTTGTTCAAGGGTCGACGCCAGCGACGCGTCTAAGACCCGCTGCGAGGTAAATAAATGTATGCATCATCATGTCTGGATTAACTTGGCCAAAGTGCAGAATGCAACAACAACAACAACAGCGACATGAGTGCAGCGAACAGCTGATGGCGCGAATATATGAGCAGCCAAGGCGAGAAACGATGAAAATTCCAGCATGAAACCTTAAGACACCAGAGAATGTGACCAAAGCCAAGCACATGCAAATATGCTGAAATCTGCAGAAAAAAAAAAACAAGAGGAAGAAGAGGAAGAAGTAGAAGAAGATCATTTTATAGAGAATTACATAGATGAAGCAATGCGAGCATAGATGAAGCAACTATATCTAAATAAATATATTTTAAATTTATAACAATATTAAATAATGAAATGAAAAATATAAAAAAATAATTATATAGTTAATAATTAAAATATCCAAGTATAAGTAATTATATAGTAATATAATAGAATAATATATAAAAAATAAATATATCAATAATTAAAATATAATCTAATATTAAATAAAATTAAAGAATTATAATAATACAAAAATATAAAATTAGAAATAAATAAATATAATAAATAATACAATAAAAATAAAAATAAAAAATAAAAATATATCTTAAATTTGAGTGCAATTTTGTGTGGCTAAAAAATGGAAAAAATATTTTACTGAGAACGCAACTCTCATAGGGAAAACTTTCATATGTATAAAGCAGGGGCGGTTAGCGAAATATGAGTTAAGATATAAGTTTTTAATTTTATTGCAAAAATAAAAGAACTAACGTGAACGACAAGCCCGAAATTGATCGTTGCCCAGGGACCCGTTGAGGGCTAATCCGGCCCTGAACTAAAGGAAATTCATGAGATTTCGATTTCAAAGAATTTCTATATGTGCATGATAACTGATTTTGAGTAGTGCATGTAACTAACTAGATAATCAAATAAGAAACTCGGCTTAAAGGCAATCGATGTGTGTTCAGGCATAAATAAATATATTTTATATAGTCAAACATAACAACATAATAAAAAAAGAAAAATATTTGTCTATAAAGTGTTTTCCATTTTTGCCAAAAACAAAATTATTCAAAATTTATTTCAGTCGCATTTGAAATGCAGTTTCTTTATTGCATTCATGATTTCATTATGGCAAACGATTTTTCTGAATTTTCAAACTACGGAATGTGTCAACTATATGAAAATGTAGAATAAATTCAGTTTGGCTTGATGTGACTAACTTTTATTAGCTTAGGGAAAAGCCCGAAGTTAAAAACGAATTTATTCTAAACAAATATATGAAAATATGAAAAAACAGGCGAGGGTATAAAAAAGTTAAATCTTTTAATTAAACTTTAACTTTGACTTTTGCAGAAGCAAACAGGAAATCGTCACGCAAAATCATTTCTTAGTGCAATATGTATATATATATTTATAAATAATAACAAACAATAAAAACAATATACATATTTAAATGCATCGTTAAATCAAGCACGACATATGCATACGAATATCTTTGAGTGTGTGCGAATTTGCTTTGGCTTGTAGTAAAAAATAATAAAATAAAATAAAAAGAAAGCGTAGCATACTTTTTAGCGCAATTGCCCAGGGACGGTAGGCAGAACGATTTATAAGGCTTTATTAAAAGTGGGCCACATAAAACAGTCAGTTGGATCATAAAATATATGGTCTTCTTGTGCGCATTACGCATTCCGTTCATGAAATGCGCAAAGTTCTATGAGGGCAACGCCACTTCAGCGTGTCGAAAGCCAATTTTTTATGCCCATTCTATATGTGTGTGTGTGTGTGTGAGTGTGTGTGTTGCTGCATGCTGACATGCTGACGGAAACATGCAGTGTACGTGCAGAAGCAGCAGCAGCAGCAGGAGTAGCAGCAGAAGCAGCAGCAGCAGCAGCAGCAGGAGTAGCAGCAGCAGCAGCAGCAGCAGCAGGAGTAGCAGCAGCAGCAGCAACTACAACAACAATGCAAAAGGCATTTAAAATCATTCAGAGTCGCGTCGCAGCGTTGTCCTTGCCGTTATTTGACAGACATTGCTGCAAAGACTTAAGGCAAGTTTACAGCCCCAGACATTTGTTGTGGGCTTATAAATTGTCTGTGCGTGGGCCAAGGTATCTGCTCTGTGTAGTGTCTGACTCGTATGCGTGTGTGTGTGTGTGCCAAAGACAGCGTCGTGACGTCGCACTTTGTTGTTCTCGTTCCTGGTGGCGTCGCGTCGATTGCTGCAGTGTCAGCGCCTCACAATGCACGACAACAACAGCAGCAGCAGCAGCAGCAGCAACAGCAACAGCAACGATGACGACAAGCAGCAACAACAGCAACAGCAGCAACAACAACAATCATCACAAAAGACAACAACAGCGAGAACATAAAACAGAGAACACGGAACACGAAACACGAAACACGTTAAGCGCATTGCCATTTGTGCCACATCATGAAGAATGCCAAGGACCCGTGGAGCAGTGTGTGAAGAATTGCCCCGGGGCAAAGCAAGGGCAACGGGCAACGTTTTGCCGGCATCGCGGCAAAGGGCTGTGGGCTGTAGCTGTAGTGAGGGGTGAGGGGGTCGGCTGGCTGTGGCACTGCCTGCATGGGAATGTCTAAAGCTGCTGGCACAATGCAGACAGCTGGCAATGTTGTTCGATATTGTAAATATGCTTTGTGAAATCGCCGATGGCTTAAGATGGATTTTTTATTTATACATATATATATTTTTTTATTTTATATATATTTTTTTGCTTCATCTTCTGCTTGGCTTGAATGGCGGCGACGTCAAGGGATGATGGGAATTTCAATTGATTAGTCGATAAGGTTGATTGATGTGTGGAACTTTAATGGGATGTCAACGAGCACACACACACACACACACACACACACACACTAATGCACTGTCAACTGCAACTATCAATTCCATTTCAGCATTCAGTCTAAGTACCTGAGCGCCAAATGTCAATTTAATTATTTAGCGAAACAATCTGCTCTCTATTCAAATTATCCAATTTATCAAATATTTAATAATATAAAAATTATTATAAAAATGCAATTTTCGGGTGGTTTAGTTTCTCTAGCTAGCAGTATATTGAATACAAATTTAATTAATTCAATTAATTCTTTTTAAACTAATTTGCAATGAAATAAATTTCAAAAATTATGTTATAAAAAAAATTATTAAATAAATATATTATATTTAAATTTAACATATTTAAATAGTTATATTTCTATATAAAATAATTTAAAAAAATAATAAATATTTAAGTTGGCTAAAATATTAAAATTTGATATATAGAAATATTAGCTATATTACCTTTTGAGTATATAATATATTGATACAACTTCAACAGATACGAATATATGTATATTCATAGACTAGGTAGATATTCGAATAGAGTAGAATTCAATAATAACGGAGTTCAAGAGGCCGTAGTTATACCCGAAAAACTGTATCACCCTATAGGTTTGCCTGGGCACCAGAATTTGCGTTGCAATAACCGTACGGACCCCATAGACGGAGTCGTTATAACGCGATTCTACTGTATTACATATATATACAAGATTATAATATATTTCTATTTGATTATTTTGCTTGTGATTTCATTAATGCCTCACTTTTGTCAATCAGAAACTTAGCTGTCAAGTGTAGCTGCATTCCCCTACAGCATTCCCCTCTGACCTGCGATTCAGTCTGCCGAAAGAAACTAAATAAAGTTAAGCCAAAGCACATTGCGTATACGAGGAGTGCAAATTAAAGAGCGAGACCTGGGAAGGTTCTAGCTTTAATTGTGTGAATGTGAGTGTCTGTGTGTACGTGTGTGTGTCTGTGTATTTGGCATCACACACAAATTAACTATTCGCGATTGTTTTACACGTCATCTTCTCTCTCTCTCTCTGCCTCTCTCTCTCTCTCTCTCTTTCTCTCTCTCACTCTCATAATTGCTATTGTCATTTAGCCCAGCTATGGCGGCTAGTTAAGACAATGCAGCTACAGCCATTATCTTGGCTATGCAATACATGTGTCTGTATGTAAGTGTGCGTGTGTGTGTGTGCGTGTCGACTAGAAGTTGCTTGTTTTATGCCAGCCATTTAACAAGTTTATTGCTCTATCCTGCAGCTGAGAGTTGCGTATTTGCCATCGGCTGCTGTCGCTGACATTGGTGTGAGTGCAAATGAGTAAACTTCAGCTTAAGTGGACTGTAAATTGTTTCAATTAACAGCCGGATCGTAAACAACAGTCGCAGCATGCGCTCCCTTTCCCACTGCCAGCACTCTCAAAGGGACAGAGAGAGGGAGAGAGAGAGAGAGAGAGAGAGAGAGAGAGAGAGAGACTGACTGAGATAAGCTGATGTTTGCATAGAGGCATTTACCAAGGATTATGAGTTAACTTTGATATCAAATTCACAAATTGCCATTCATGCGAGCTGAGACTCAACTCAAAGATTCATTTCACAATATTACCATGTGTCGAGACTGACAAGAGGCACTTTTGAAAGCAATTCAGACAAATACTAATTGCTTACTTAAGCCCCGATATACTTACCTAAATACACACACACACACACACACACACACAGGCATACACAATTTGTATGTGATTGAGTGAGTGTTGATGCAAGAGCAAAGGCTGACTTGAATGTGTCAAGAATGACAGCTTCAAGTAACGTGTAGAGTAGCTTAGGCTGGGTGAATGAATTAGAAGAATTAGAGCTTAAAAGTTACACAAATATATGTGCATATATAATTCATTCACTTCTGTTTGATTAACTGAGCCTACAAACTGAGAGAAACTTAAGAAAATAACTAAGATTTACTTTGGGAATGAGAACTTTAGAGATTGTATGAAAAATGTGAGCTATAGCCTGAGCATGGCACGAGTGAGGCTTTATAGAAAACAGGTTAGCGTAACAATATAAGCCAAATCGATAATTATCGATAAACAGTGTATAGCTTATAGCTGACATAGCTTAAGAAGATCGTTTATGCAAGCTCATATTACGTTACCAGAGTTGACTCCATACCAAATAGAATGCGGATACTCCACACTTAACACACATCGATATATCGATAAGCCTTCAATGGCTAACTTACGTTTGTCATTTAACATTTCTTATTACCATTACAACAGTTGACTTAAATTCAAATAAAACCCAAATAATTTACATTTAGCGCAAATCGTTAATTATCGATTAGCAGTCTATAGCTTACAGTAAACATAACTTCGAAATTTCATCAATACTACTATAGTACATAGTTTTCTAATATACCATTACCAAAGTTGACTCCTTACCAAATAGAATGCGGATACTCCACACTTAACGCAAATCGATAATTATCGACAGCCAAGTAGCTTGTAGTTAACATATACTGCAGTCATTTTTTAAACATTTAATTTACCATTAATACAGTTTACTCAAGCCCAAATGAGGGTGCAAATATTTCTCATTTAACGCCAATCGATAAATATCGATAGGCAATATACGGCTTATAGCTAGCATTTTTCCATTACTGCAGTTAAAATATCAACTGAATATTTCCCACTCTATTCAAATCGACATTTATCGATAGACAGTCGGCATTTGCTAGCTTTATTAGCAATACTTTCTGATTTGTGATGGAAATCTAAATCTCTTTGCTGCTATACACAATCCAGTGCCATGCCATGCCATGCGGAAAAAGTAGAGTCAGTTCAAGAAACGTTCGTCGCGAACAGCAGTCGCAAAAGCAAGCTGAAATGGTAGATGTTGCAAAAAGGAATAAACAAATGGCTCAAGCACGTGACTCTCCCTCTCCCTCTTGCTCTCTCTCTCTCCTTCTCCCTCTTTATCCCCTTCGCTCCAGTCACGTCCCTCTGCTCCGGTGTCCGTCCGTCCTTTCACATGCAGCAGCAAACACATGTAGCATGTGCAGCTGTCCCAGTGAGCTGTTGTTCGGCTCGCTTTGGTGCTCCACGGCTGCATTGTAATCGTCACGGCAATGGCGCTTGGGCATGAGTCGGAGGCGTCGCAAAGGCAATCCGAGATGCAGTTCAGTTCCAAGTAACAGCCCAAGTAGAAGAAAGATGTTAGAGCTGTTGTTGTTGCTGTTGTTGTTGTTGCTGTTGCAGACGCCTTTATGGTTGTTGCTGCTGCACAACACAAGAACTTTGAGCTGTTTGTTTTTGCTTTGTCATGTGTTGACACATTTTTGCTATAACAGTCGCGTCTGTGCGCATGTGTGTGTGTGTGTGTCTGTGTGTGTGCTAGTGTGCCAAACCGGAAATTGCAAATGCAACAAGATGTTCTGCGGGAGTTGCCACATTGTTTCTGGTTGCCACATATCCACACGACCAGAGCACAGCAGCTGAAACAGCAACAACAATAACAACAACAACGTCTGCTGCTGCTGCTCCTGCTGCTGTGCCTCCCACCCGTGTGTAAACTCAGCCACAATCCACACCAAGCGGGTTTATGTTGTATGTTTGAGGTTGATTTAAGGGTTTACCTAATCCTTGCTTAAGCAACTCGTTTTTTGTCCTCAAATTTATTTTGACTTAAATATTTTAATTTTATATCAAATTTTGCTGCATTTAAATTGTATTTAATTTACGAGACTTGGAAATTGCATTCCTGTGCTATTTAACAGACGTAAGGGGAATCTTGTTTGAAGCTTTAAGTCTTTTTCTCGAGTTGAGCTTGGAGATATTTGTATATGTGTTCGATTCGTCTTATCTCGGCTAAAAATAAAAATAAATAAAATAAAGTAAATAAGTAAATAAATAAAACAAATAATAAAAAGTAATACAAAAAAAATTTGTTCCCATGCAAATGAAAACTTAAAAAAAATCCAAATAAAAATAAAAAAAAAATAAATAGAATTTAAAATAATATAATTATTATTTCTATAATCTACAAATAAATATAATATTAATTATATAATACTTTAATATATTTGGTAATTTGTATTCAGAATTTATATAATATTTATATATACATTAACAAAAAATATATATAGTTATTAAATACTTAATAATAATAATAAAAAATATAAATCGATTTAAAATAATAAATTATCATATTTCAAATCAAAATATTAACAACAACAAATTTAAGATTTCAATAATTCAAAAAGTTCACAAAGCTAAAATTTAATCTGGAATAAAAATATAAACGAATAGACTCTAAATAATAATTTATTATAGTTAGAATAAAGTGTCATGTTTAACTATTTCAAGAAGTGCACAAATCCAAAATTAAATCGGAAATAGTTTCAGACTTATATTTAAAGTCGAGATCTTTTTTTTTCACTTTGTGTTAGTCTCTTGTAGTTCTACGTGTTTTTTAATTAAACATTGTTAGCTCAATGCTTGCCACGTGTAGCAGCATCAAGCAGAGCTCTGACTCCGCAGAGCGCACGAATTTTTGCTTACGCCGCAAAGTTGCAACACGTTTGCCATATGTGTTTGGCAGCGCTGGCAGGTCGTTGGCCATCCGCTCTCTCTCTCTCTACTACTAACTGCCTCTCTCTCACTCTCTCTCTCTGTTTCGCTCTGCCCTCTGCTCTGCAGCAACTGCATCAACAACTTTTTAACCAACTTGGCAGCCAGGCTAACAAGACCGCAGCTCGGCTGCAGGATGAGACGCGGGCAGATTGAGGCTGCGGACGACAAGCAAACTAACTAACTCGACGCTCGCCAATTGTTATGTACCGTTATTGTTGCAAGCGCTGAGAGAGCGACAGAGAGGAGGCGAGCGACCGAGTGAGGCTATAAAGAGCGTTTCGCTTTGTCCGCGAAATAATTTTATTTTATTTTTTGTTCATTTCAAAAATGAGTTAAAAAAAAAAGAATAAAAATAACTTGCACAGATTTTTGGAAAGCGTTAATGCAGCTACCCTGCGGCTGCTGCTGCTGCGCCTCCTCCTCCTGCTGCTGCTGCTGCTGCTCCCGTTCCTCCTCCTGGTGCTGCTGCTGTGGCTGCTGCTGCTGCTGCTGCTGCCGCTCCTCCTGCTGTGGCTGCTGCTGCTGCTGCTGCTCCTCCTGTTCATCCTGTCGCATATCCTTAGCTGTTTGACTGTATTTTGTGGCAGTGGTGGCCACCGCTGCTGCTGCTGCTGCTGCTGTTGTTGAACGCTTTATGGCCGTCGCCGTCGCCGTCGCCATTGCCGTCGGAGCAGTTTGTGTCTGCTCGTGTGTCTGCCAAGTTTTTATGCCATGCAGCTAAATAGTTGGCAACTTTTTTATGTTGTTCGGCGGTCCCCCCTTAAAAAATCTCTTACACTGTAAATTGCACACAAATTGGCAGCACTTTTTACTGCGCTGTTGTGGCCGCTCCTGCTCCTGCTCCTGCTCCTGCTCCTGCTCCTACTCCTGCTGCTGCTGCTGCTGCTGCTGCTTTTGCCTTTGCCTTTGACAACTTCTCGCCCAGCGAACTTTTCTGATTGGCCACTGGCTTTTAATAAAAACTCATTTTAATAAAACTAAGACAGTTCATTCTCTGCTTCATCGTTTTGTTTTGCTTTTTTATTTGCAGTATTTTATTTTTGCTCAGACATTTTCTTACTTCCGCTGAGCAGCTTTGGCAGCAGCTGCACTAAAATTAAGTGTTGCCGGTTTGACGTTTCTTTTGTAGCTCTGCTGCTGCTTCTCCTTCTTCTTCTTTTGTTTCTGTTTTGTTAGCCAACTGTCAAATATGATTCGTTTTTATTTTTTTGTTTAGTTTGCTCAAAATATAATTCGGGGTTTTTTCTTTGTTCAAATTTCCAAACACACATGCGAAGACAAAGCTTTGTTGCCGATGTGTGTGGAGAAGAACAAAGGCGAATGCGAATTCCTTTAAGTGCACTTCAAGTTTCAAAAGATTCGACTCAGTTTGGCAATCATACATAATTGCCTTTATAGATAGACAGAAGCTCAGGATAAAATCTTTAAAGGGAGAGTGTCGAAAATAAATAGAAAAAAATATAGATAAATATTTTAGAAATTAGTATCATATTTATTTATAATTTCTTAAATATTTTACATATGTAGAGCAAAATATATATTCATAAAATATATTAAATTTTGAGTAATTTTTAAAATATTCAAAATACATAAAAAGAGACTAAGGAAAAATAATTAAACAGAAAATTAAATAAAAAATAAATTAATGAATAAATAAAATAAGCAAAAAATAAATTAAATTAAAAATAATAATTTTTTTTAAATATTAAAAAAAGTGCATTAAAATACAGAAAATGGACTAAAATTTAATATATATACTATATAATATAAAAAAGACGAATAAGCTCTTTAAAATATAAAAAATAATAGCATTATATTAAACTCATAAAATATATATATATATAATTTACAAAACTTCTTAAAATATATAAATATATACCATTTTTTAAATATTTAAATTATAACAAATAAATATAGTATACTAATATAATAGTATATATTATAGACCAATTAAATAAAATGCATAAGAAATGTATTTCATATATAAAATAAAAGCAATACAATATATATATGTATACAAAATATTTGAAATGCATAAACCAAAAAAATATATACAGAAATGTATTATTAAAAATATATATATATTTAATATCCATAAATAGTATTTTGGCTAAAAACTCAATCAGAGGCTAAAAAAATTACAAAAGAAATATTTATATTATAAATAATTAAATTATATAAATATATAAAATTTCTTAAATATTGAAAATATAAAAAATACATAATATAATAAAAATACAAATAATACATAAAATAATAAATATAAAATATATACAGAAATACATTATTAAAAATATATTAAATTAGCATTTTGGCTAAAAACTCATTCATAAGCTATTTGAGTTGCTTCAGCATTTGGTTTCTACTATATAAATATGAGCGCATATGCGAATATATATAAGCTATTTTAATATGCACATTTGTGTGTGTGTGTGTGTGTGTGTGTGTGCACTCATATATTGCTTGGCATTTCATGTTTCATCATAAGTCGTGATTCCCAGTTAAGCTGACGATGGAGCTGAAAGCCAGGTGGAAGCTGCTTTTGACGCACGTTTATTGCCTTTCGAGGCACGTAGTAGGCACACAGAAACAGCATATACATACATACATACATACATACATACATATATATAAATATATATATATATGCTATATAAATATATATGCATATTTCAATAACAGCCTCGCTCTTGCTCTGGCTCTGGCTCTGGCTCTGGCTCTGGCTCTGGCTATGTCCTGTACCCTTTGCCCTTTGTCTTCTGCCCCCTACCCCCTGCTCGCTGCCCTCTGCTCTCTGCCTACGGCCACGCATGCAACTTGGCCAGCTTGCACTTGTTTATCATTTATTACTGCAGTTATCTTTTTGTCTTTCTCTCTGTTTGCTCATGTGCATTGCCAGCCTTTCTATTTATTTTACAGTGTTTTTTCTCGCATATATATTTCATTATGGATGCATGCCAGCGATATATGTATGTGTAAATACACACACACACACACACACACAGACACAGAGAGCTGTGCGTCTCTGCACATGCTGAAATGTGTTATGTACAATCCCAAGCTAAACTGCCTATGTTATGCTTCTTAGCTATATGCATATACATACATATATGTTTGTATGTGTGTGTGTGTGTGTGTTGCTGGCAAATGCAATAAAGAGTCTACAAGCAGCAGGAATCGTAAGCTGAAATCTATGTGGTTAGAGACGAATATGACGATACCCTAGCAATGCATATGACTGTGGCTCAGTTCAGAGCTAAGCTCAGGCACAGCACTGGCAGTTTGCAAGGAATGGGGTATACTCGACGTGCAAATACCCTCTAAGTGAAGCAGTTTAGCAAATAAATTATTGATGAAATATGAAATCAAAAGCATATATAAATATATAATTCCTTAAATATATATGTACATACATACATGTGTATTCAGGATATTCAGCTAGCCGAGAAATATTGGTCTAACTAAGCTATTTGGAGAAATAATAGACTTGACATATATACATACATATATATATATGTATATGCCAGGGTATCTAGCTAGTCGAGCATTGCTCTCTCTCTCTCTCTCTCTCTCTCTGTCATTTTTAAGTAAGAAGACGGCTGTAAACGGCTTCTAAAGAAAATGCATCGGCTCAGCTCCAAAAGGTGGAAAAGTCGCGTTAGGGACTGTCTACAAATACATACAAATGCACTTAGCTATCTCTCTGCCTCTCGCTCTCTCCCTCTCACTCTTCATCATATATGTATATGTGTCATATGTATATGTATGCATATCCAGCTACATATCTATGTATCTCATAATATGTTATTCACGCTGTTGCTGCTGGGTGATAAAGTTCATTAACCTTTTGTCATTTATCTAAATACTGCGTACCCACTGCAGTGGGAAATGTGTAATTGTCTATATTCTGTTTTACACTCACATGCACACGCATGCACACATGCACACATGCACACATGCGCATGCACATGCTTAGTTCTCATGCAGGCGCTAACTTTGTTTGTTTGTTTGCATTTGGTTCTGCTCGAGTTGAAATGTCTTACACAACGTCGCCGTCTGACAGCCTTTGAGTGTGCGTGTGCGTGTGTGTGTGTGTGTGTGTGTGTGTGTGTGCGTGGGTGCCTCCATGCACTTGCTTTATATGTGACATTAGTGCAGCAGTTGATGTTGTCTTTTCCTGGCATGGCTTGAACTTGACTAGAGGCCCAAAGTCACCAACATTTGCCCATCATGAAGAAGACGAAGAAGAAAAAGAAGTAGTAGAAGAACAAGATTAAATTTGATTGATAGTATTTTTTATTATTTTTAATTTAATATATTTTCGACTCTTAGCTACATTGATAATATGATCCCTGTATTGCCCAGCTGCTCTCCCTCTCTCTCTCTCTCTCTCTCTCTCTCTCTCTCTCTCTCTCTCTCTCTCTCTCTCTCTCCCTGTCATGCAATTCTCCTCATCAACAAATCGAATTTCTATCGAATTTAATTCATCCATTCAACAAAGCTTCGGCTTGGGGTCCCTTGAATGTATTTAGATGCGATTTAAAATGTTTCTGTATTTATGAATCAAACCAAATGAATTTGGGGCGTGGCTATCTGAATTGGTTTCATCGCAGCGCTGATTAAACAAGCCTTTGAAATCGGAGCTGCAATCCTCTCATTTTATTTACTTTTTTTTTTTTTTGTTTGTGATTGCAATTTGCATTTGCATTTGGCAATTAGTTTGGCAGGTGCAGCGCGCACACAGAGCTCCGCACTTAATTCAATTTCCCGCTCACATTTCACATGCCGATTTAATTGGTAATCGATATCGACCACAGAATCTGAAAGCGGCTGTGTTATCGCCCAGCTGCCACTTTAATTGCATTGCCCAGTGCCAGGCGGCGGCTGTTCTTAATTAAATGTTGTTCGAGCTTTAATTTCGGAATCTCCCAGGGCCTCCTCGCCCTTTCGCTATGCACAGCCCATACATAAATAATCGAGCCAAAGCTGCTCAGCTCTCGCAGCCTTGACAGTCACGATGACAGAGCATTTATCGAAATATCAGAGCAAAGCAAGCCGGAGCTAAGTTCATTACCAATTCTTTTTCAATCACAAAGGCAAAGGCGCACACGAAATATATAGAAGATATGTGCATACTTATATATGTACATATATACGAGCTCTGTTCAAAATGAATTTAGTATTCGCGAATTTCTACTCAATTAATTTTGGGCTGCTGTTCCCTTTAAATCTTTGGATTCCTCTCGACTTTTGCCAATGCCTAAATAAAAAGTAAAAAAATTGTATCAAATAGCTGGCATATGTTGCTGCAGCCATCGTATAATAATGTGTTCAGCGTGCGAAAGGCCATAAATATTAAAGCTGACCATTTTTATTATCTATCGATTATAATATATCGATTAGGAATATGCCACTGATGCCAGATCGTCATAGTGAATCTCTTTTTATATGTTTACATTTAAATAGAGCGCAGAAAACTTTAAAAAACTTTTGTATTTCATTTTATATAAATATTTTACATCATTTATATATTTTTACATTTATATATATATTTTTGTAATATATTTTGTTATGTTGTTATTTTATTTTATTTTGAAAAGAAAACACAAAAAAAGTTATCGAATACTTCAAATTCTTCTCTAATGATATCTTATAAGGAATTTGATGAAATTAGAATTAGAATTCGCATGATGAAATAATTTCCTGTACGAAATGTATTTTAAGTATTATTTGAATGATTTGAGATATATTAAGAAACCAAATTTGTTGTAGAGCAAAGTATTCTTTAAACATATAAAATCAATGGCGAATAATTTCTCTCGTTGCATAGTTCGACTCTAAAGACAGATTTGAATAATATGAGATTATTATATTCCTCACATTTGTATCTGCTGTCACCTTTCAAAGCTATTCGAGCTGCCAATTGGACCTAGAGGTAGAGGTAGAGGTAGAGGTAGAGGTAGAGGTAGAGGTAGAGGTAGAGGTAGAGGTAGAGGTAGAGGTAGAGGTAGAGGTAGAGGTAGAGGTAGAGGTAGAGGTAGAGGTAGAGGTAGAGGTAGAGGTAGAGGTAGAGGTAGAGGTAGAGGTAGAGGTAAAGGTAGAGGTAGAGGCAGAAGTAGAGTATAGAGAGAGAGAGAGAGAGAGAGAGAGAGAGAGAGAGAGAGAAACAATAATTGATATTTAGCTAAGACAGCAAGTCTCTAACTCGCCTCTAATGCTGCCCATTTATTATGTTTTCTTTGTCGCAGTCACAGTTACACTCGCAGTCACAGTCACAGTCACCGTCGCATTCACCCATCTGCCGTCCCTTGGCCCGTCTGTGCTGCAGTCACGCCATCAATCGCTGCTGGCTCGACGCTTATCGTCTAGCACTCAGTGTGGGGGCCTCACGATTTGGTGCACCCAATCGACCCATAAACCCAGTTATTTACTTAGAAGCGCCTTTTAACATTTTTATGCTGTGTGTAGTATGTTTTTTCTTTCTTTCTTTCTTTCGTGTTTTTCTGCCCGCTCTCTGTGTATTCTTCGACTGTGCTGGCTCTTTTTAGTCGTAGCGGCAAGTCAAGCAGACGCCGCGGCGCAGTTGGCGGCTTTTTGCATTAAATCAGCGCCTGCAACAATAATCAACAAGGAGGTAGGGCTGGGGCAACGGTAGAGGCAGAGGCAGAGGCAGAGGCAGAGGCAAAAGAACTTCGACCGCAATGAGCGTTCGAAGAAGTCTGAGGAGCAGGAGGCAGCGCAAGTAAACGTCGTCCTGTTGCCACCGCCAATGCCAGCGCCACGCCCCGCCCCGCCCCGCCCCGCCCCACTTCGCCGTGACCCGACAATGCAGTGAAACCAATTTCAATTGCAATTCGAACTCCAATACGGGAATTCGTTTCCATTTGTTGCAATTGCCGCCCAGCCTAACCGCAATAAAGGTGGGCTGCGGACTGCGGGCTGTGGCTCGGCTCGGCTCGGCTTGTGTTGTGTTGTTGCTGCAGCCAAGAATTGATTCGCGGCACAGGTAGTGCATGCAAATAAGGTCAAAGTGCTGCCGCTGCTGCTGCCAATCGGGCGCAGGCCCCTGCAATGGGCTTACGCTGCAAAAATCCAACACAGCCTGAGCAGGCCCAATTGGATGACTGGGCCAGAAAGGAGGTCTCCATGTGGGCCATCCTGAACTCGGCCCAGCACCGCCTGCTTGTCACATGCCCATTATGCAGCGACTAGTGCATCTGATCGAATGGGAGAGCCTCGGCTCTATTCATAAATTAAGCCCAAACAAAAAAGAACGAAAAAAGAAAAGATGTGAGATAAAATAAATAATTGCAATTAAAAAATATATATATATATAAAATAAATTATAGTAAATAAAAATAATTATATATAGTGAGGGATACAGCTAGACTAGTCTGCTCTAACTATACTTGATCATTTGTTTGGTTAATAAATAATTCAAAAATTAAAAATAAAATAATAAAATAAAAATAAATATCTTCAAATAATTATATATATAGTAAATGGTACTTAAATAGCTAGGCTAGCCTACTCTTACTAAACTTAATCTTTAGTTAAATTAAAAAATAATTCCAGCCAAAATAAAAAAATAAAGAAATGAGCACAATTAATTTTATATGGCAAGGATAGTAGTATAGATCCGCATAAATATTAAGTTTAGCTTATTAATAAATAAATAGAGTCATAAATAGTAGAGGATACTAGGTTAGCTCGGCTAGCCTACTCTACCTAGACCTTATCTTTAATTTAGACAATCAATAATTCAAAAATATAATAATAAAAATTTTAAAAATAGTCAATATATATATAGACAAAAAAAAAAAATTAATAAATAAAATAAAATAAAATAAATAAATAAAAAAATACAGCTAGATTAGTCTGCTCTAAATATGCTTGATTTTTCGCTTAATTAGATTCAATTAAGTCTCAGCTTTGTTTTTATTTATTTTTTATTTATTTCAATTTTTATATATATATATATATATATATATATATATATATATATATATATATATATATATATATTATTATTATTATTATTTTGTTTTGTTTTTGTAACTATCTTCATTTTAATTGCCTGTTTGATCTGCCATAAGATATGCAAGCAAGGTTAATTACTTGCATTAGTTTTTCATGTTGTCAAATCGCTCGCTCTCTCTCACCCTCTCTCTCTCTCTCTGTCTCACTCTTTCTCTTTCATTATCTCTCTCTTTCAGTCGTGGCAGTAAATTAATTAGACTTTTAATAGATGCAAATACGCGATCTAAATCAGAATATTCAAGACAAAATCAACAGTCACAAAACACACACACACACAAATAGGTCGTATATAGGAAAAGCTCAACGCTAAAGTAACCAACCCAAGGCAGAAGAAGCAGAGGGCGGTGGGTGGCGGGCGTTGGTTGGGCGCAAACGTTGCCAATCAATAAGCTCGTTCAATTGCTGCTAGCGAACGCAATACAACAATATTCTCCATTGCTCCGCTACCCCGCCACTCCTCACCAAACCCGGGGGGCCAGCCCAGTGGCAACCCTCGCCACTTGACAAACAGCGGCCCAGAGCCGCTTGCAGCGCGTCGCTGTTGATATTTTGCATGGCGCGCGCTTTGTTTAGCTCCCGTTGCTCCACGAAAGTGTTGCTCGTTGTCGTTGTTGTTGTTGTTGTTGTCGTTGTTGTATTATGTAGCGCCCGATTCGCAAGCAAACTGAAAATGGAGCAACTGGCGCAGATTGGCAGAGGGAAGGCGCGGAAGGAGAGGCAACGGCGGCAGCAACGTCAACGGCTAATTGATTTTATGAAAATGAAATGGCTAAAATGCGCTCTATTTAGCAGCGACAATGAATGTGAGAAGCGCAGAGAAGGGCGCAGGGTGCATCAGAAAGAGAGAGACAGAGAGAGAGAGAGTGTGAGAGTGAGCGCAACGCAAGTGGAAAGCCGAGAGTTACGGGAAAAGTCAGCGGACGAATATGAATGAAAAACAGTTGGCAGCTTGTTAACGTGGCAACTGCAGTGGCATTTGGGGCGGGCTGCTGGCTGGGCGTGGCATGGCATGGCATGGCACGGTAGTCGAGCAAAGAATGGCGAATAGTGTGGCAAGCCAAGGCAAAGAGAAATCGTAGCCGGCAGGAGCAGGAGGAGAAGGGGGAGGCAACGCAGAAGCTGCTGCTGAATTCGCTTCGTTTCAATCAATTAAGCGCCAATAATTAATTCAATTGATTTCAATTTCAATGCTCCTTCACGACCACAAGCCATCAGCCATCAGGCAGCAAACCACCAGCCAGCCTCTCCACCACGCCCACGCAGCCACCCACTCAGCGAACCGAGGCAGCGACATTAAAATTTTGCGGCTCTTTGTCGTCGATGTCTAGCGCCATTTCGATTTCAAACGCCATTAATTCAGTTTTAAATTTATGGCCTACAAATTGCCGGCGCTGCTCATTTCATGCCACACCCCCCAACCGAACTGCCGCCCCCCCGCAACCGCCTTCGTCGCCACCATCACAGCCAAACGTTTGCCGATTAATTTGTAACAATTTTTCATGGCCTATGGAACTTCTATTTATTACTTATATTATGCATGCAAGGGTGTGTGTGTGTGTGTGTGTGTGTGTGCGGTTATATTTATTAAGCCGATAACAGCTGCTGCTTAAGGCCCAAATATATATATTTACATGCATATAATTAAGGGAAATACCCTAATTAAATGAGGAGAGCGCAGAAAATGTTCGTTTCGACATTTTGAAAGTTTTTATGTTATGTAATTAATATATTTTAGTACAATGTGAGATTTTAATTGATAGCAATGACTGGATAGCACTGCTAATATTTCATTTTAAGATTTATTTATGTTTTACTTTGAAAAGATTTCAAATATTCGAAAGAAAAGTAAAAAAAAAAAACTCAGTAAAAAGAAACTATTATTTTATTTATTTATTTATTTTTTTTGTAATTAACTTTTCAACTAAAATTTTATAAATATGGAGCACAATGTTTTTATAAAATAAAAAATAATGCTAATAGTATTTATGTTCCATGTAGTTGGAGTATATGAATCGTATACATATACTACAATTATCGTATAAGAATAGTATAAGTAGGGCATGAGTATGGTATAAGTATAGTGGTATAAGTATATGAGTATCGTAACAGTATAATACAGCCTAAGTATCGCATATATGTATGTAATATACGTATGATATAAATACAGGATCAAGTATAGTAAGAGTATGGCATAAGAAGAGTATACGCATAGTATAAGTATCGTACAAGTACGGTATAAAATTTGGTAAAAGTATTGTATAAGTACTTATAGTATGAGTATGATATATATAGTATATAGAGTATAAGTGGAGTATAAGTACATTGCGAATATGGTCTAACTATAGTATTAGTATTATATCTAGTATAATTTCAGTATAAGTATCGTATAAGTATCATAAAAGAATGCTATAAGTACAGTATACGTATAACATACAATGTAATATAAGTATGGTATAAGTATAGTAAGAGTATGGTATATGTAGAGTATAAGTATAGAATAAGCAACGTATATGTATAATATAAATATAGCATAAGCATAGTATCGGTATGATATAGGTATACTATAAATAACGTATAAGAATCGCATAAGTATAGTATAAAAATAATATAAGTAAAGTATAGTAGGTATAAATATTGTATAAGTATAGTATAAGTACAAGTACCAGTGGAATATTGAATGAAAGTCTTTTTTAAAGTAAAACGAATTTACGTGTATAAGGACTAGTTACCTATCTCTTGTATTTGATTACATATGTAATTGTAGCTGTTGAGAAATATTTACACTATATATTTTATTATTTATTTGCATCGGAAACAACTTAGCTGAAAGAGCTGTCAATAAAAATACTGAAATCAAATTGTGATTCATTTATAAATAATGAACTAAAGTCAAATGAAATTTTAGATACGATCTGTTACTCATTCTTCCATATCAATTGAATATTGAATGAAAATTTCGCACTCTGCCTATCTCTCTCTCTCTCTCTCTCTGTCTGTCTCTCTCTCTCTCTCTCTCTCTCTCTCTCTCTCTCTCCATTGCTTGATGAGTATTTGCTCAAGTTAACGAGGGCCTAGCTAACGTTTGTGATTGTACTTAAGTCTACCTTAGCCATCTGCAGGCGGCCAAGACTGAGCAAGAAGACGCTTCTTCTTGGATAGGACGACGCTAAGGGGCGCCACTTTCAAACAATTTCACACTGTATACTCATAAATTACGACATTTAAGTAGGTCAAATGGAGGAATTTGTGCGGAAAGCGCTTCAGAGCGGCCCAAAAAGGGTGTGCAAGACGACGGCGAGGATTGACATGGGCATGCTGATGAGAATGAGAACGGGGAATGGGGAATGGGGAATGGGGAATGGGGATGAGGATATGGATGTGGATGTGGATGTGGATGAGGATGTGAATGTGAATGTGGATGTGGCTGTGGATGGTGTGAGGAGGCGGCCTGTTGTCGATGCGGCTGTTTTCCATGTTACTGGGTCACTGCAGGCACACAAATTGCGGTGCGACGCCGCATGATGACTGCCAGGCGATGGAGCGTCGGCCCAGGCGGAGGGGGCGGCCAACTTGGCCTGGACTCGGTCTGCATAGCGGAAATATGTACAGTCTCAATATAAATGAGCAATGTGGGCTCGACTCGACTCGCTCGACTCGACTCGACTCGTTGTAAACTCAAATAAGCCGCAATAAAATAAACTAAACGAAACGAAGCGAACCGAACCGAAGAGACGTCGTAAATTGTTGTTGTTGTTGTTGTTGCTGTTGTTCTTCAGCCGTTGCAGTCATACACAATTACGGACAAACAAGTATCCCCTATACTGGTGCAGCTCCAAAGTGGGTGGTTGGGTGGCTCGGTGGTTGATAGGTGCGAGCCTATGAAGATATTGCTTTACCCTCAAAATCAACGACCTTGTCAGCAATTGCTGCTGTTGTTGTTGTTGTTGCTTTTGTTTTTATTTTTGTCAGCGTTGCCTCGTTGACAGTTTTCCAGTACAAGTTGCCGCAATTGCTGCAGTCCAGCAACAACAGCAACAACGATTGCAACAACAACAACTTCAGCCTTTGCCATACACCAATCAATAATTCAGCCGTCCACATGCAGCTATGCCAGTCACACACAGTGGCACAATTGCATCGGGTCTGCCCGCTGATTTATACATTTTTCATTTTTATTTGTACTTTTAATTATTTGCTAAATATTTCAGCCGATAAATCAAGCAAACGTGTGGCAACACCTTAAGCCGCATTCAAATACAAATATACTCAAATATATCTCTCTTTCTGTGTGTGTCTCTCTCTCTCTGTGTCTTTCTATCGATGTGTATTCTCCTCTTGTATCTGTATCTCTCACCATCGATGTATTTCTATATATCTGTGTCTCTTTCTCTCTATATATCTCTCTCAGTCTGTCTGCCTATCTATCTGTATCACTCTCTCTCTCTCTCACTCTGTCTGCCTGTATCTTTTTTTTCTCTGTCTGCTTATCTGCCTAGAGAGGGGGAGGGGGATACAGATAGCCCCCTCTCTCTCTTTCTCTCTGTATCGCTCTCTCTCTCTCTCTCTCTCTGTATCTATCTCTGCCTATATATCTTTATCTCTGTCTCTCTAAATATATGTCTATATATATCTGTGTCTATCTGTATATCTCTTCCTCCCTTCTCTCTCTCTCTCTCTCTCTTTTTCTCTGTTAATCTATCTATCTTTATGTCTCTCTCTCTCTTTCTCTATCTGTCTCCCTTTCTCTCTGGCTACAAATATATCTGTGTCCATGCATATCTCTCCCTATCTCTCTAGTCATCTCTGGTAGAGATCTCCCATCAAAAAAGTCAAATTAGTTCAATTAAAAACCAAGAGTTGATGCTTAAATACAATATATATTTCCATACATCGATAATCCCATTATAATAATAATAATAAAAATTCATATGCAATTTATTATATATTATTTACCACATCTACCCTTACTCCACTCATAACACCTTAAGATGCAGGGTATTTCCACTTCGAGCATTCCCCATTCTCTCGTTTCTTAGCTACTCGCACTTCAAGTTTCAGCCCTGTGTCTATGTGTCTGTGTGTGCCTGTGTGTGCCTGTGTGTGCCTGTGTGTGTGTGTGTTGGCTGCAAACTGGCACAGCTGAAATTTGATTAGCCCGCGCTCTCTGACTTCTTGGCCCCAATGGGGCTTCACTTGATTTGGCCTGCAACGAAACGTGTCAACTCCCGTGCTGCATGCCGCGGCTGTCACGTGTGTGTGGCAGCTGGCGGTGCTAAACAGGCACGTCGAACGTGAACTCTGCTTCGTTTTCCTCCTCCTTTTCTGCCTCTTCTTCTCCTCCGTTTTCTTTGCCTCTGGTCCGTTTTCGTTTCCATTTCCTTTTGATTATTTGCTTTCGCTTGGCAGTGCCTGCCGCCCTTGAACCAAAATCGAATGACCACTATAGTCACTTGGTTACCAGCAAAGCTGTCAATCAAGCCACGTGTGTGTGTGTGTGTGTGTGGTGGACAAATGCAGCGATACTATCTTTAGAGCTTGCAAATGCATGACTGTGTATTTGCCGGGGTAATAGAGCTATTTAATGAAGGCTAAAGGGGTCGAAAAGCAATTGAAATGCTAGAAAGGAATTTGGAATACGAACTGAAAGCTGTTTTACTTTGGAGTAGTAGTAGTAGGATTCTTTCTTATAACTATGTTTACAAAATTCAACTTAAATTATAGTTTGTGATTGCTGGCATCGATAAAGCTCTTCAGGCTGTGCAGCAGGATGGTTGTGGATTGGGCAAATGTAAAAGTTCAGCATAGAAATCTAGAGCTATTTATTAGGAACAGCTAGATGAGGAATCTATGCGGCTAATACGCCAAGTGGCTAATCAAGAAGCACAAATACTTTCACAATGAGATGAGGATGGCCTTACATTTATTAAATGACAGTCAACCAAATAAAATCAATGTATTATCTACGTCTGTGAAATAAACTCCTTTATAGGTATAAATAGTCTTAATAATGGATAATTTAGCATTACAACACTTTCCTTTCTCAGATGCCCTCTGCGGGATTCTGCTCTATCTCTATGGGAAATTCTCTATTTTTTTTTTATTTATCAAAATAATATTTATTATATTAATTTATATTTATTAAAAGTTATCAGGTTTTAATGAGTTATACTAGATTATTCATTGGATTGTAATTATATGCAATCCGTCCTATTGGCTTATCAGGACTAGGATATAGTGGCTAGGTCTTTTGTCCTACTGATGTCTATTATATGATCAGAGTAGACCTCTATGAAGCAAAGGCTTCTCTCCAAGACTTCAATACTGATGTGCAAATCATGCAAATGCAGCCATTCAGCAAGTGTGATGAGTAAATGCCCTTGAGTTCGTTGCGTCTTCGGCTGCGGAGCCTTCCGACGAGTTTGTTGGGCCTGGGCGTACAGCTTGAAGTGTTATGTTGTTGATTGTCTGCTTAACATGGCCTCGCACAAGGGTACGCTGAAGGTTTTGGCCGTCTGTTGCGGCTCATGTACCACTGAGCTCCGCTGACAAGTCTGAGCAGGATGCTCTCTGCGCTATATGCTTTGTGTGGCTGACAATTTAATGCAGAATTATAATCCAGATTCTCAAAAGAATTTCCTCTACAGGTCTAATTTGCTCAAACCTCCAAAACCTTTTTCATATGACAATAATAATTATTGGCGAAAGAGAACTTTAAATATATAAATTGCATGAGAAATGAAATAAATGAAAAGTGTGAGAGATTAGATTAAGAGATTAGAGATCAACTGACTAAGCTCTCAGCAGCATTGCTCTATCACGCCGTGAGATATATGTAGCACTCGTCCAACAAACATCCACACTCTATAAATTTATGCGGCAATATATGTATGTTTATATATATCTACATACCTACCCATATATATACTGAAAATACCTACAGCTATAGTCGCTGCAATGGCATTTCATTTCGGATTTGTATTCCACACTTTGCTGTGACATTTGCCTAGTTATTTGCACTCATATTTGCCATTCAAATGTTGTTTTGTGGGACAGCCAAAGCAACCGACGAAACAAAGCAGAATAAAACAACAAAGAGCGTTTTGCCCATTTCAGTGTAATTTTTAAAAATGTTCACAACAAACATAGATACACTCGCACACATAGACACTCGTTCATTCTTTCTATAAACTATCTCTCTCTCTCTCTCTCTCTCTCTCTCTCTCTCTCTGCACTGCTTTGCTCTGCCTGGTCACGAGTGCCTCATCATCTATGCCGCACAACCACAGCCAGGCACGTTTCCCCTTTTAACTGCTCACCCTCTGCTTCTCCCCCTAGCACCCCCTCCATTCCGTCTCCTGCTCTGTGCTTCTTCGCTGGTGGTTCTGCTGCTGCCGCTGCTGCTGCTGCTGCTGCTGCTTCTTCTTCTTCTTCTGTTACCCAATTGCCTCTGCCCTGGCACATTACAAGCCATCGCTCACTACGTTCCTTCCGCTCTGCTTCGAGCTGGCATTCACTTTTACTATTGTTATTATTATCGCAGTTGTAGTCCTCATTGTTATTGTTGTTGTTGCTGTTGTTGTTGTTGTTGTTATTGTTGCTGCTTGTTGTTGTTATTCGACGTTGAGCAAGGATCTAGGTCGCTTTTTGAATATATTGTTTGTATCTAAGATTAGTGCGCCAGATATCAGTTTTATATAGCCATACACAATACAATATCATTTGCATATCAGTGAGTCAGTGAGTGAGAGAGAGAGAGAGAAAGAGAGTGAGAGAGAGTGAGAGAGAGTGAGAGAAAGAGAGAGAGAGTGAGTCACTGACTGAGTGCAAGAGTCAGTGATACTTAACCATAAAGAGCGAAAGGGAAAGTTCTTGACACAGTCGAGCCTCATTAGAGGTAATCAATGCTGACAAACATCAGATTTGGGTTTTCAGTGTTGCGAAAGTCTTGAATACCTAATATGGGACTGCTTGAACAACTTTTCAATTGATATTTAACATACTTCATGCTCTTTCTTATTGCTTTACAGTTCTATATCTATATTCCACATCATATGTGCTTGAAGTTCACGTTGATTTTCGATTATTTGAACGAAAATCGTCTTTAGGAACTGACAGATATGGAAAAAAAAAATATTATAAAATTTTATTTAATTATTATATATATTATTATTTATAGGGGATTTATAGTGTCAGTTATCTGGAGCTATTTCGGGAAGATTTAACAGTTGAGGAAACTGTCTTGAAACATTTTGCAATTACGCGCATTCTCATCTTAATTGAACTATCAATATATTTGTATGTATTTATGCATACATGTGTATGCATATATATGTCGAAATATTTGTTAATTCAATTTTGTGCTCTGCTTGTTCAGCTATGTAATTTCTCTTTATATTTGACTGAAATAGAATTAATTCGCGTGGCTGCTGAACATTTAATGAGCTAATTCATATTAGCCATTGTCAGTGCGTTAACAGTTGGTAGAGCTGGGTCCACAATACGCGCAAGCATATGTAATGTGGTGAGAGAGAGAGAGAGAGAGAGAGAGAGAGACGGGCTGTGCGTGTGTGTGTGTGCACCTATCCAAATACTAGGTACTATAAATAAGCATTCCGGTTGACTATGTGTAGGCCGCTTCAATTGTAAGCAATGCTCTGCTGCCCAAGGCAACAAATAGCAACAATGGCAGCCACAACAACAACAATAACAACAACACAGCAGTCATAAAATCAAATTACAAACTAATATTACTCACAGTGCGTTTACTTTTCCGTCTCGTTAGTTTTCACTGTCAATTGGCAAGCGCAAACACAAACGCAAACGCAAACGCAAATGCGAATTGCGAGAATGGTCCAGACGTCAGATTCTATGAGTGAAAGAGACAGACTGAGAGAGAGAGAGAGAGAGTGAGAGAGAGAGAGAAAGCTACGCAAGCTGCAGTCATAGCAAAAGTTGAGGCAAATTACAAGACAAAGCCAAGAATAAGCAACATACAAACAAAGCAAACAGATTTGTCTGCATGTGTGTGTGTGTGTGTGTGTGTGTGGGTGTATGTGTGTGAGCTGCTAGTGTAACACAATGAATAATTGTGACGCCGTCATCGATTCAAGCCAAATGACTTGAGCACGAATTCAGCTGCCAATTGAATTGATACCAAATAAACAAAAAAAAAAAAAAAAAAAAAAGAAAAGGGGTCCACAGCAGTGACTAAGCAGCTTACACACATTGATTAAGTGTGTGTGTGTGTGTGCGTACATGAGAATGAATAGACTCCTTCACAGTTAGAGCAGCTGGAGGACATACATAGTGTATTTCATATGTGATGTAACAAAACTAATGGCGAGAGAAAGAGTGAGATAGAGAGGGTGGCAGGGAGGGATGGAGGGTGAGAGACAGAGAAAGAAAGAGCGAGAGAGTTAAAGTAAAATGCTGAGACTTGTTAGCCAAGAACCGCAACCAATATAATTTGCATCGAAAAAAATGAAGTAATTCAAATTAATTTTGCAGCCATTAAACAAGAAAAAATATTAAACAAAAATTATTTATAGTTATTTTTAAAATTAATTTAGATTATACAAAAAAAATTGAAAAACTTAAAATTATTTTTGAACCTATAAGAAATTAACTAACTAAAAAACAAACAAAAATTATGTTTAGTTATTTTTTAAATTAATTTAGAAGATAGCAAAAAAAGGAATAAATTTTTTTTTTTTTGCAGGTAGAAAAAAAAGTATTTTAAATTATAAAAATGTACTATTATTATTATAATAAAAATCAAATGAATTTTTATATAAAAATCACAAAATCACGTTTTTATTTTATAAATTTTTATTACAAAAATAAACATAAATTTGATTCTATAAACTTATCATGTAAATCATGTAAATAATATCACATGCCGTGGTGCTATGGAAATAAGATCTTTATATAAAAACTGATGAGTAATAAATACTTTTTATTTTATCTTAAAAATTAATTTTAAAAATGCCAAATAAATTTTAAATAAAAAGTTACAAGTAAAATTTTAAAGTGATTATAAAAAAACATCTCTATTTATACTAAAGTCACTTGCTGTCCCTTTCTCTCTCTCTCTCTCTCTCTCTCTCTCTCTCTCTCTCTCTCTCTATCTATCTCTCTCTCTCTGTTAACTTTAATATTACATGCCCTTATATACTCTTTAACTAGCCCCCACAATCAATTTCAATGTCCGCCTTTTCTTCTCTTTCAGTGGGCGCCTATAAAAGTCTGTCTCCCTCCAACCAATAGATGGCAATAAAATAACTGTGCGTCTGTGTGATTTTCCTTTCTTTTTTTTTTCTGGGTAAGTAAACTCTCTGACATGGGCATGTAAATACATATATGCGCTAAATTCAATTTAAATATCGTCGGGAAATATCGTATTATATAATATGTCTGAAATATAACCGCTGTGACTCCAATGCAAATATGAAGGCTTTTCACTTTGTTTGTTTTCTTATACACACACACACACTGACACACATGTGTATACACACATGTATATACATATGTGTATGTGTGCTTCTGCTTATGTACTCGGTCTTCAGTACGAACTTATTTATGGCCGGCATCAAACGTCATGTATACGCCCGCTTGGCTTATCTGCTGTTGTTATTGCTGCTATTGTTGTTGTCGCGCCATAATCGCTAGCGCCATAAAAAACGCATTGCTTATGCGACGTAATTGTACACCACTCACCACCGAACACTGGCAGCTGAAAGTCAACCACCCACCGAGCCAGCGAGTCAGCGAACCACCGCCTGGTCATCATTGGGCCGGCCATTGGCAATGCCAAACCCGCTGCGAGGCAGCGATTAGAATTGCTCGAACCACTACCTATACACACACACACACACACACCAACACACACACACTTCGCTGACATTTGTTGTGCGTTAATCCGTCGCACATTTCAGGCTGCTGACTTGGCGAGCGGCCCAGCAATTCCGGCACATTCAAACAAGGACAACGAAAACTTTTTTTCTTTCGGCCGCTAACGCAAACTTGGCTCATATAGCATGCTTGTGCTCGCACATCAGCTTATGTAAATAGCTTATCAAAACAAGGATGAAAATACTAAAAACACTCGCTCTCTGGACTCCCTCTTTCTCCCTCTCTCTCTCTTGCTCTCTCTCACTCACTTTGACTTTTGCTGCATGAGGCGAAACTTGGCAAACAAGTTTGGAAATTTGCAAAATTTTTGAAGCGCTTTAGTCTGTGATGCAACATCATTTTTGTTTTCCCACCCAAATATTTTCAGTCAGCAAACTTTTCTGGCCACACACACACTCACACGTATATGGCCATGTGTGTGTGAGCAAACTCGGTGGAAAAATTTAAATTAAAATTGTGAAAAGTTTCGGCTCGTGTATTTTTGCGCAAACACTGCGCATAATTTTGCGCAAATCTTTGACAAATATTTTCACATGCTAATTTCACGTGAGCCGCCCACTAAGCCACGCCCATTGCACGGGCGCCCCAAATACCACACAGGTGCACACGATGCGAACTCTTTGCCAAATGAACTAAAGATTTATTGTTGCATAATCAAAAATTCTTTGCTGCCATGAAAATTGTCCACATGCCTTGACTGGCATTGTCTTTCGCCTGGGGGCGCTAGGAGATGGGTGGGTGGGGGGTACGGCGTGGCCATTAGATGCTGCCACGCGCTGTCCAAAAAACTATTCACGAACGCATAGACGGCAGCTGAAGCTTTGAAGCAAACGTGTTGCAAACTGGGCCAAAAGCATTTCCATAGCCCAAGTGAATCCTGGCCCGGCTGCCCGGCTGCCCGGCTGCCTCGGCACGTAGTTAAAAACTTTTGCTTACCATTTTTCTTGCAGTGGCAAGCCATTATTTTTACACTTAACCCCAGCCGTTAGTCGTCTTCGTGGGCCGTCCGCCTCCTGCGTGCCGTCTTCAAAGTGCATCAGCGGGCCAAAAGAGAGTAAGAGGGAGAAACTCTTTCAATTCTGTGCCACGTCCCATGTCTGAGGGGCTGTGGTTGGGGGAAATTAAAATACGCCCCCCCCCCCCCCCCCCCCCTTTCTCACTGCCGGCAGAGTTTTCTATGAAATTCGGGCATGTCTTGCATCGCTTGAAAGACGCCAAGATTTGTGGGCAGGAGGCGCCACTCCCCCCACCCCAGCTGTTTGGGCATAATCTGCATATGAACATCGTAATGCCAGGCACCGTCTGCGGCGCAGATGTCTGCGCAAATTGAAAAGAATAACGCGAAATTAACATTATGGACAACCGGATGACTTTTGCCACAAACATCAAGATGAAGAAAGCTGCGCCCGGGCCAAATAACATCAAACGGTGAGGCGAGAGGGCGAGAGGGCGAGAGGTCGACGCTGTCTGTGGGGAGCGCCAGCTTGATGCGAGTTGAAGCACTTACTCAGAGCTCAGAACTGAGAACTGAGAACTCAGAGCTCGGAACTCAGAACTCGCAGCTCACCTCCATACAATGCAAATAGCTTTTGCTCCGACTTTTCTTGTTTATTTAAGCCACGCCAAAAGTTTGCCGTTTACTTTAAGTAAGAATTAAACACTTGAGATTAATTATAGCTCTCTAGCAATAAGAGTTGCGCAAATGGAGCCCGTCGCTAGATAAATATGACATCAAAAGTCATTAGCTCAAGCCCAGGCAGTTATGCACTGGCTGCACTTCTGCCCCTGCCCCCAGCTGAAGCGATTGAAGAGTTCGTTCGGCTTTGTATGCATCATGTTTGGCTATAAATATTTATAGAGTATTGTGTGTGGATGCAAGCCTGACGCTGGCATTAGATGAGGCCTTTTTATGGAGACAATCCAGATGCCCTCAGCAGCTATTCGAGGTTGGGCTCGATCTTAAAAATATTATATAAATATTATGATAGACGAGAAAGTTAACTTCAACTTCTCACGGCATACAAAGCAAGGAGTGAATTCCTTCATGCATGCAGATAGAAAGAGAAGAGCTGCCCTAAGCAGTCTAACTTGTTTTTCCGATCAATAAACTATAAATTATTATAAAATCAAATACATAAATTTTTACTGCAAATTTAATTAAAACTTATTTTATGCATTTATTTACTCATTATTTTAGTTACTTTATTTATATTAATATTTAATTGATAAAATCTATACTTTTTACTCAGGATTTTAGTTACTTTATTTATATTTTCATTGATGCAATTAAATTTGTATTTATTTTTATTATATTTTATTAATTTACATAATTCAGTAATAGTTCATTAATTTATTTCAATATTATTATTTTTTTCTTTACTAATTTATTTATTTACCTTTCTGTTTACTTATTTCTTTATTTATTTACTCACTTATTGAAGTATTTCTTTTTAGTTTTTTTGAGTATTTATTTTTTTATTTATTTCTAATTTTATTGACGTGTGTATTTACTTACTAATCAATTTTGTTTATTTATAAATTTATTTTAAACTGATTTATTTATTTATTTTTTTTTATTACTTACTTATTAATTACTTAAAAAGTTTTCATAGTTTCGGTGTTTATTATTTTTAAATTTATAAGTTCACTTATTTAATAATTTGTTTTTGTTTTTTTTTTCTAGTTTTTCTAGTTTTTTTTGATTATTTATTTATATGCTTACATATTTATTTTTGAATGATTTATTAATTTTTTGTCCTCACTTTGTGATTATTTACTTATCTTGCACATCCTCTTTTATTTATTTCTTGTTCATTCATTTTTATTTTTACCTATCTATTTGTTTGTTTATATAACTTCTTTAATATTTATTAATTTATTAATTGTGATGTTTATTTATTAGATTATTTATTTTTAATTTATAAACTAAGTTTTTGTTATTTTTTCTTATCTATTTATTTGTTTTATGCATTACATTGTATATATTTATTTATACATTTACCTATTTATTCATACATTTATTTATGTTCCCATTTCATTATTCATTCACCATTTTATGTTTGATATTATCGTCCAAGTAAGAAATAACAATTAGATGCTCGACTCTACCCAGAGGCTATTCAACACTCTCGTCGGGCTCTACCCTTGGCCAAGAATCGCACTTAATTTTAGGCCACTTATTTTCGTATTATCAACAACTCAGATTTGCAGCTCTATAAAGATAACTGTTTTCATTAGGAATCATGTTAATTTCTGAATTTTCAAATTAGCCGATTAACAATTCAAAACATGTCAAGCATTTGGTGTGAGTGGAGAAAAGCAAAGCTCTGGCAGTCCTGATTAAAGTTGCAGGCGTAATCCGATTCACAGTTGCTGGAGCTGCCAGCAAATGCTGCGCGCATAATCCATATTTACATAAAGGCCGCTGTCCGGGGCCAAGATTGGGCGGCTGCCTCCATTAGATCAATTCGAATGATGCTGGATATATTTTCATTAAATGCGCTGCAAATAAATTTCGACGGCGCACATAAAAGCCATTGGGCTGGACAGTTCCTATGGCCCAGCTGCCCACACACACACACACACACACACACTTATATATATATATAGATATACAAGATTTGTGTATGTGTGTTTGTGTGGTATAGGATATTTATGTTCCTTACATATCTAATCAATATGCGTGTATGCTTGTATTTTGTGTATGTGCAGGCGCAGCCGAAGCCGAAGCTGAAATCAAATTAAATGAATTATTTAATGAAAGAACATGTGAGATTACGAAATTATGTGAGTTACGCGCAAGAATGTTTTATGAATGTTTATGGTCGCGTAAAATCTATTACGTCACGCCAGCTGGAATACGTTTGCGCGGAAATGGACGGCAGCACGGACACAACTACGGACAAACGAGGATACGTACACGAATACGGAGCACAGTCAGAGCCACAGTCCACAGGCCCTGCGCTGCTGCTGGGGTCGTGAGGCCGAGACTGCAATTCGCAAATGCTTTAAAGGCTCGCCAAAGCGATTCGAACCGAGCCTGAACCAGGGCCATGTCGCTGCCTTCGGCCAGTTCGTTGTATTGGCTTGCGGTTAGGGTATCAGCGATTCGTTGCTCATCTCTTTTTCTGCCGAACACTCTCATCGCATAAAACTGACCGCCTGCCATGCATATAAATGATAAAAATACATGCTAATGTCGATGTGTGGCATGCGCGTGTGCGTGTGTGTGTGTGTCGGTTTGTTTTATGAACTCGCAGCAAACTAAAGCAAAGCTAATGACATGCTTAAGTTTCAATTATTGGCAATAGAATCCGGCCCAAACCAAATGAAACAGACTCAAGCGCTCGACGCCTCAGACCCCAACTAAAGGCAGCTAAATTTATAGCATACTTTTTGGGGCACTTTTCGATTGTAGCACCACAGACTGGGGCCTAAAAGCCGGACAGCCCGTATAATGTATGCTAATCCTCTTTATAATTACAGCATTATTGTAATAGACTCTCTTTTCTCAAGATATAGACATTATTTCGCAATACATTTTGATATCTAGCAATATCTTATGGGCTTTCTATTTAAATTGTCTTATGAAAAGCAGAAATGGCTAGAGTTGAAGTAGTGAAAGCGGAGGAATCAATATAAGCCCGAGAGAACTTGAAACTTAGCAGTATCTGTATAGCCCAATCCATTGAAAATGTATTCGTTTAAAGGTGTGCAACAAGCACATGGATCGATTATATAGATTCTTGCTCAGCATGACGAATTGAGTGGTCTTTCGAACCGTTAGCCATCCGGCTGTCTGTGTGCTTGTACGATAGTCTGTCCGTACGACTGATCAACTATTCATCCGTCTATCTGGCTCTTCGTCAGTCCGACTTTTCTTTTGCATTTTTCAGCCCTGTTTTCATTCTCATTCATTCTTCCGCCCGTCAGTCCATCCGTCTTTCTGTGTGCGTGTCCGCCTGTTCTCCCTTAGTCTGTGTGCACGTCTGCTCATCCATTCGTCCGTCCGTCAGTTTATAGGACTCTCATGTCCGCCTGTTCGATCCTCTGTCTGCTCTTTATTCCGCCTGTCTGGCCGCACGTCCGGCTGTCTGCGTTTTCTCCGTTAGTCTCTCCGTACGTCTTCTCATTCATTCGTTCGTCCGCCTCTCTCTCTCTCTCTCTCTCTCTGTGTGTGTGTTATTCGCCTGTCTATCTATCTGTCCGCCGCCTCTCTGTATGTTCATCCGCTCGCTTATCACTTCATCACTCTGCTTGTCCGTCCGTCCGTGTGTTTTAACACGTAGATCTTAGAATCTAAAAGCGCTTGTGCTAAAACCGTCGAGCAATTAGAATTCGGGCTATCTCTTCTTGGTCGTCTATCTTCGACCACAGCAAGACGGCTCATAAATTTGATGCACTACTCGCACTTTGTTTATACAAATCTTGATTGCTATATCTTGATTTGGCACGTGGCAATGGGTCAGTCTGAGGACGGAGGAGGCTGCAGCTGGGGGATGGGGCTCTCAGAAGTTTGTCGCCAAGTGGCATAGTTATCAAGTCGATGTTGAGTTTGTTTGAGCCGAATCTAGGCTATTGAATACTTGAGCTCTTTGAGTAGCACCTGAACAGTAGCTAACAGATGGCGATAGTTGAGGACTCGGGCAACTGGCAGCTGGCCGCTGGCAGCTGGCAACTGGAACAATGTCACTGTCCTGTTGCTCTCGAGGGCCACTCGAAGTGTACAAATTTGATATTTCCTGCCGCTGGGCACTCAGACAGAGGTTAACCATGTCAGGGCTAATTAAAAAGTCGCCGCCAGAGGCAGCCAAGTGCTGCCAGCAGGCCGATTGCTCTGATCTATACGATGTGCTTGCGAGAGGGTGGGCGGTGGGGAAGCGAGGCCAAGGAGCCTAATCCTATGTCCACTTAGGTGTGTGCATATTTCCAGTAGTCAGCAGTTTAATTTTGTTTCTCTTTCTCGCCGGCTGTCCTTAAGGTGCTATAGATAAAGATTGAAGAGCTTCATCCTCTGCTGCTGCTGCTGCTGCTGCTTTGGATGGCGTAAATCAAAGCAAATCAATCAATGCGGAAAATAGAAAGCAAACAAAAAGTATCAAAGGGGTAACAAGAAAAAAAAGAAAAGAAAAATTGTTCAAGGTGAATAGTGTATATGTATTTTGTGGATGCCTAAGGCCGGGGCGGTGCGGTCTGGTTAGGGAAGGGTTGCATGGGCGGCTGCAAGGTTTCTGCGGCATCAGCAGAAAATCTTTTGATGCCGCTGCATAAATGCAAATCAAGCATCCAAGTAGATGCTGTGTATTATGTTTTATGCGGGCGCGTGTTTATCTATGGCCTGGCCTTTAGCCTTTAGATGGCTAATCGGGCGAGATTCTAGGCAGCCCTTTTGGGTGTCTGGCTTGGGCATTGTTGTCACGCTGTGGGGCTGTTTATTTAGCCCTCGGCTCACTCACAGCTGCCACTTTGACTAATTAAAGAGCCAGCTGAAATGATCAATTTGCATTTCACTGGCGCCAATTATCAGCCCGCAGCACGAGCAGCAAGAGCAGCAGGAGCCAGAGCAGGAGCAGGAGCAGCAGGAGGCAGCCACAACAATGGCCGCCACGTCACGTCCGCTTCATATGTCCTAAACAAACGGGAACGGAGAATGTGAAAGGGTCGCCAAAATGCGAACCCAAACAAATCGTAAACAGCCCCGCCTTAACACACACACACACACACACACACACACACGCACCGCCCCTGTCAAAGGGGTTATTTGCTTGGTCAGGTGAGCTGCCTGCTTTCCTCTCTCCCCCTCTCTCACACACTTTCTCGCTCCTCCGCTGTATCCGAAAGACTTGAAGAAATTGAATTTTCAATTTATAGCCACAAATTATGTGCGAGCCCTTTCGAGAGTAAGCGAAAAATTTTATCACTTGACAAAAAACATAAATTTCTCGTTACAAAACCAGCCCCAAAGCCCCGTCCCCCACACACAGTCCCAATCAAGCTCTATGTCTCCATATATGTACATATATCTCTGTCTCTCACACACTAGACTTTCTCTCTCTCTCTCTCTCTCTCTGCATAGGGAAAACGCAGAGTTTTATAGCCGGCCGGGCACTTCTTCAAATTCAACTCCCGTCGGGCTAATAAAGCATAATTTAATGAAGCATGTAAGAGTCACACGGGCAAGGACTTCCGCTTTGTGTAAACAATAGTTTATAATTCACACACACACACACACACACGCACACGCACACACACACACTCCTGGGGCTAAAACGGGTTAATACTTCCACCTGGTTTTAGTCGAGTCATATTGCTAAAGGCAGATTGGATTGGCCAGGAGCAGAAGGCTAATTGCTTTGCTGCCAGTCTGAAGTGTCCTGTGTGCGTGTGTGTGTGTGCGTGTGTGTGGCATTGCCCTGCAGTGACAATAGATAATGGCCATAGCGTGTTGGTTATTTAGTTCGATTGCAACGGCCAAAGCCAATGAATTCGAATGCCCAGTAAACGTTTCATATGCGCGCATATGTCCACGCATCTAGCTCATCTGGTTGACGGGCGGCCAGATGGCCGAGGGGCTTTCGAAGCCTTTCAGCCACATCAACGGAAAACCCTTTAAGACCAAACCACAAAACGAGCAGCGGCTCAATATGCTTTCTCATTCCCCCCACACCCGAAATGGTCCGACGTCCCTTCGCCATCATTTCGGTTTCATTTTTTTGCTCTTTGCTTTTGGCCAACTGGTCTTAAAATTTTTTAGGAATTTTTTATGGCCCCCACCTCCCTCCCCACATAGGCTAGAGCTGAATGGGCGCCTAACCTTTTCGCCTGGCCAACGTGCGGCACGTCGAGCTGCGGCTCTGCGGCCTGTTCTCTCCTGGTTTTGTGGCCGGCCCAAGGCAGCGGCATTCCAGACACGTCTTGATTTTGCATGACTTCTCACTTTGCGTTCGTTTCGTTTGTTTGGTTGCCCCAACAAGAAGATTTCCTAACTGTAATTATTTGAGAAATTTAACTGGCGTAGATATTACAAATTATATTTAGTGATGGCACGATTAATACACAATAATCGATTATTTTAATAATATAACTATATATATTCACATATATATTTGTAAAGCAATACAATATAAAATCTTAAAAATATAAAACAAAAACAAGAAAAAAATCATTTGAGTTATCATTGAGCTTAATCAATTATTATCGATTGTCGGTTATCGATTAATCAATTGTTGTTTGTCGATTATTGCTCGTCGATTAATTGAAATTAATCATTAATCGATTATTTTTGGTCGATTAATAGAAATGAAGGATTCATCGATTATTGTTTGTCGATTAATTTAAATTAATCACTAACCGAATATACATACATATATCGTCGTTTAACTGAAATGAAGGAATTATCGATTACTGCTCGTCGTTTGACTGAAAATAAGGATTAATCGATTATTGTTCGTAGATTAGCTGAAATCAATTTCCTCATAGATTCAACTTATCATATCACTCAATAATCGATTAAAATTGATTTTTGTCATCATCAGAATATAAGCTAAGTAAGTCTAATTGCAATTTGAAATGGATTAGGAGGCTCAGCCTTGTCCTGCCATGCCTCCGTTGGGACACCAAAAGCAACTTCAATAAGAATCCTTAATGCTTGCAACAGAGCCGTAACATATATGTTATTCCAGTGTTGATCTCTAGAGTATGCGAAATAACTAACGCCAGTTGCTCTTAACTGATAGAAAATCCTCCGTTATGCCTCACACACACATTCAAGTAGGGCTCAGCGTAATCCCTTTAATAAAAGGGAGATGCGCTCGCTCGATTGATTGTTGAGTTTTTGACTGCACGGCTTTTCATTTGCCATTTACCATATAGCCATATATAGCCATATAGCCGTTGCCAGCTGCCACGGGCTGGCCTTAAAAGCCGCTGCGCCTGCGGCAGGAGCCGATGGCAACTGGTGACCATTTGCGGCACTTGAGCCGGCTGCAGCGTTTTATGGCTAATCGATGCTGAAAGTCGAGACGAGGCTGCTCCACCAGCAAGTCAGACATGTCGGCATTAAGGCACCGCCAAGGAGGCGGCGAGGGACGGACGACAGACGGGGAGACGAGGCTGACGGAGGGCCGAGAACAACAGAAATCTAACGACAGCTTAATCCTTTTAAAACTGAGAGCACATAAAAGCAGCGGCAAAGGCAGGCAGGCAGGCAGGCACATGGAGCATAACGGAGAGCTGCAAAAAAAGAAAGAAAACAAACGAATAAAAAAAAACAGAGAGAGGAAGCGGTAGTAGAAGTATGCACGACTAGCAGATACCCTGGACTTGAGAGCCAGCAGGAAATGCAGCAAACAAAACGAGATTCTTAGGCGAATTGGAGAATTGAATTATTAGGTAGATTCTCTCAGGAGGCAAGCTGATCAGCGCCTCCATTGAGTGCAGGGTGTGGCATGGAAGCCACCATGGAGACGGCTGTGACTAAGCCAAGAGAACAATAAGGTGATTTCGGATGGGGCCAAGAACGCCAAGGGAAAAGGCATAAGGAGAGCGAGTAAAAGAGAGAGAGAGAGGGAGAGGGACGGACGCACGCACTGAGGCAAGAGTTGAATCGCTAGCGTGACACAATAAAGACAGCCACAAGCAACCGCACATCAGCAGCAACAACAACAACAGCAACAACAACAACAACAACAACTTCAATGCACCAAAGCAAAGAGTGTAATAACTATAAAAATAAACCGCTGCCAAAACACACAGACAGACAATGCCAGCAGCAGGGCTTATATGTGTGAGTGAACGGGGGGGCATTGGGGGTGCAGACGTAGGTGAAGCGTTGGGCTAAAGCCATTTTGTTATTACAAATCTTCAAATGCCCTTTAACAAATATCAAAGGCAGCTAAGTCGGCAATGCCAGCAGCTGCGACGCCCAGCAAATCACTTGGAAGATCCTAGCTGAAAAAAAAAATAAAATAAAAATAATATGTATAGCAAGAGAGAATATTAAAAGGTAAACTTAGTTTTAGAGAAAAAATCTATTGCAGGACGAAATAATGTACAGTCGCTGAGAAATAGCTGAGAGCAGCATCAACTTTATAGATTCTATGTACATATATATGTACATATCTGTGTAATATATGTATGTCATATTATTTGTAATCTTGTATAATAATTATTCTCTCCAAGCTGTGTAAAAAAAAAAAATTTACAAGTCTTGAAGAGAGCTGAAGAAAGCTGAAGAAAGGAGAAGAAATGCCGAAAAAAGATTTTAAAAAAAGGCTGAAAAAAGCTGAAGCTAGCTGAAAACAGCTGAAGACAGCGATTTTTATTGGGCGTGCCAGGTGGCCCTTAGTCAAGGCAAAACGTCTTCACATCTAACAAAACTGAGTTGATTTTAATAATTAAAAATAAAACAAATTTTTATTTATTTTTTTTTTTTTATTCTTATTATTATTTTTACACTGTCTGTATTTGAAAATATTTTATTAAATATTTTCTTAGCTAAATTCTTGTCTTTCAAGTGGCTTTCGCTCATATCTTCATATACTGAGTTGATTCCAATTTATGTTGTTGTTTATTTTATTTTTTGTTTATTTATTATTATTTATTTATTTTTATTTATTTATTTTTTTTTGCTTATTTTTTGAGCGTCTGTTTTTTGTGCTCCTTTTAATTTTGTAAAATTATTATTTTTTATTATTTTTAGATATTTTATATAATATATTCATAACTAAATACATAACTCTTGAATAGTTTGCACTTGCAATGTTCCGCCCCATATACCTCGGTTTATTATTTATATACATAAATATTATTAAAGAGTTTAATCAACTTTGTTTTTTTTTTACAGCTGAAATTTTTATTCATTAATGTCAGCTAGCTTTAAGGAAAGAAGTTGGTTTAGACTGCAGTTTAGTGGCTTAGTTGGTTAGTTTGGAAATGCCAGTCCCAGAGTCGCCCGATGCGGCCCTCGACTGAATGATCTGACTCTTTGCGTATTTTATAAATATTAAATATTTAATGTGCATATATAAATATTGTACACATGAGCTAATTGACTTGATTCACTAGTTGAGTTGATTCAATTCCCTTTTAATGATTCAAAAGCAGCTGAAGGCAATGAGTCAATGAGTCATTCGGTCTAACTCACTCATATATGACTCTACCTATGCATGACATCAGTTACTCTCCCTCGCTGAACTTGATCTTTTCTCCCTCTCTCTCACTCTGTGTCTCTCTCCTGCTCTCTCTCACTCTGTCTCTCTCTCCTTCTCTCTCTCACTCTCTTTCTCAATCTCAATTGTCATCAAAAACTCTGTTGATCAAACGAAGTACCCGGCTTATATCCATATACAGGCTATAATATCAATTGATACGTCTGAACCATTATTCTGTTATTCGAATTTTTAACTACCACACTTAAATAAATCTATCCCCATCTATATGCATCAAGCACAAATTAGATGAAACAACAATGTTTATATTCGGCTCGCAACAAAGGCTAATCAAGTCAAACGCTTCACTAATTCCTGTTAATTAATTGTGTGCTTGGGGACAATAAACTAATCGCTTTACAAACTAAATTGTTTACGAGAGGAGGAATATTTCGCTTGTATTTTCATATAGAAATAAATTCATGCTTATATGAATTTATACATAAACAATTTAACGGTTTGAAGATTTGCATTTCAATCTTTAAATATTTAATGCGCTGGCCAACTGCCTAACTGGGCTTTAGTCAAGGCTTTTGGCCATTACGCACAGGTGACAAATTTGCAGTTGTAGGCGCAGTGGGCGTGGCCGGGCTCTAGCATGCTAAGCAAACGAAACGTTTTATGGCTTTAAGCTGTTTTTCCAATTTTCACCTAAATTGATTATTATACAGCTGCCAATATGAGGCGACAGGACAATGTCTATATATGTGTGTGAGTGTGTGTGTGTGTGTGTGTGTGTGTGTGTGTGTGTGTGTGAAAAGTTTGTTAATTTCAACACGTACACAAATCCCAGAGCAAAGCCTTTTAATGGCAGCCAAAAACTAACAAACCACATTAGCACAAGGCATGAGAGAGAGACAGAGATAGAGAGAGAGAGAGGGAGAGAGGCAGAGGGAGCTGCTTGGCAGCGTCTGGCGGAGTTGAAGCTTTAACTAAGGATGCCCTGCCAGGCCATGTTGAGCAGTTGTTGAGATTTTGCCAGCCAGCAAATACAGAAAGCGCCAAAGCACATATATCCTGTGGATAGGCAACACACACACACACACACACACACACACACACACACACACACACACACACACACACACACACACACACACACACACTGGCGCGCAAGCACATAAACAAAGACAAATCTAATAATAAATCCAAGACACTTAACGCCTTAGCCGCCAAGCATGACCCACAAACTAGCTAAAGGATAAAAGCGCTGGAGCTGAGCAGACAACCGAAAGGGAGTGCCAAATGGAATGTGTGAGGGAGAGAGAGAGAGAGGGAGTGGGAGTGGGAGAGAGAGGTAGAACGAGAACGACAAGTGTTAGATGCTTGGTTTACGGTTGCCCGTTTCCTTGGGGAAATGCAAATCGCCGAAAAAGCCCCCAACGTAGTCGATGATGGAGCGCAGTGAGATGAAATGACGCGGCTAACGGATTGGCAGCGGTCCACTAATACGCCACAGGACTCGAGCACCCATCTGGGAATATTGTCTGGCTGCTCAACTGAGGAAACAATATTCAAAGCTCGGCAATTGAATGTGACTTGAACTCACTTGAACTCTAGTCTCTATACCCTAGACCACATGGGCTCTATAGTGTATTGCTGCGTCGACTTTGTCTCGCATTTACGTTTGTCATTCGCCCTGCTCCTTCTGAAGTTGGTAATTTAATTGAGCTTGCGGTCAAACGTTGGGAATCATGGCAAAATTACTTGATTCTAATTTGATTTGCCTAGACAACAAGCAAAGTCGAATTCGAGGCGCCGACTTCGGGTCGTTCTGTCCGTACGTCCGTCTGTCCGTCTGTCCGTCCGTCCGTCTGTCCATTCTGTTTGGGGTTTTCCATTCACTGGCTGCTCAACTGGATTAGGCCAGCAAACACTTTGCTCCAAACTTTGGTGGTGCGAGCCGTGCTGAAAGCAGAGGGGCGCGGCGGGGCGGTGCGGTTCGGGGTGGTGTGGTGCTAGGCTGAGCTGCACGGTATCAATTTGGATCCTTTTTGCAATGGCCCACCACTGAAATGGATAAATGATTGAACCCCTGCTCACACACAAACACACACACACACACGCACACAGAGCGACAGAGTTGGAGCTCGAAGCGTGAGCGTGAGTCCCCCACAATGATTACCCAAAACTAATTTGAATTTTATTGATTCAATTCGGCGTGGCTGTGTCTTAGCAGCCCATCTACCAGATATTCCAAGAGCATTCCGAATTCTTCGACTTGCGCGCCAGCTCGTCCGCCTCCACGCCTTCCCGTCTCCTGCTCAACGGGCTAGTGCGTGGCTTTTATCTGCATCTGTCCTTGATGATGTGTTGATGATTTGCCTGAGCCTAATCTGACTCGGTCCAGCCCCTCGCTGAGCCCTGCCTGGTCCTCGGACGGACCTCCTTGTGCGAAAAGGATTGACAATGCCAACGATTTTTCCGGCATTCCCGGTCATGTCCTCTTCGGCTTAGGCTCTAATACAACAAAGTGTATTTTAATATGTTAAACGCATATGGCCATTGAAATCGCATTATCCACGTTTCCCTGATTCGCTCCGGTCCAGCCTTCGCCCAGTTGGCCACCCCCTCCCCTCCTTCCTCGCTCTCAACATTTTTAACATATTGACATACCCAATTATTGGACTTAGCTCCCTCGCATGCCCAGGCCACATACCACAACAGGCTTATCCCCAAAATTGCCGACCAAAGCAGCTGACAAGCCGCACATTTGCCTCTCCACTTTGACGATGCCGGAACGAGGCAATTGCAGCTGCAGATTAATGGGATCAGAGTGGATTGCCAATGTTGGCCCAGGACACATTTCAGTTGTCGAGGCTCAAGCATCCTCATTTAATGCGATCAAGTGTTTCCCAGGGTATCTTGGTGTGAGCAGACATCGCTCTCTCTCTCTCTCTCTCTCTCTCTCTCTCTCTCTGCGCATTTGTAGTTGGGCAGGCACACTACCTGAGCAAGCAGCACTGCTCAGCGATGGCGCTTGGACTCATTCTCTAGCCCGAGCAACCTGGCATGGCTATTTATATGGGGAGGTGAGGTTGATGTCTGCGTGACAAAAGTTCCGTTCACTTCATGTCTTTTTCTACGTCAATTTGATTCTAGTTCTCCCTTTCTATCTGTGCTTTTGCATCTGTCCTTGTCACTGTGTCTATTCTTTTCTATCTTCGATTTCTTTATCATCACCTCTCTATTATTTTGTGTTTTCTCTTGACCTCTTGATCTTTTTCTTTGTCTAATTCTCTCTGATCTGTCCCTCTGCAAATCACTTAGCTCACTTGCTCTACCTTTCTGGTTCTACGCTTCTCTGTCTGTCTCTTACTCTCTCACTCTCTCTCTCTCTCTATATATATATTGATCTTTTTTACTCTCTCTCTCCTCCAACATATTTATTTTTGTTACTCTATCTCTTTTCCACATATTCCTACTTGTTCGGTTTCCCTATCTATCTCTCTCTCTATTTCTCCCATTTTCGCATTCTGTTCTCTCTCTCTTTCTCTCTCTATCTCTCTCTCCCATTTTTACTTTCTATTCTCTCTCTCTCTCTCTACCTCTCTCTCCCATTTTTACTTTCTATTCTCTCTCTCTCTCTCTTTCTCTCAGTATATTTCGTTCTTTTACTCGATATCTCCAAATCTCTCGCTCTCCCCTTCTTTATCTCTCTCAAATTCTGTCTTCCAATCGCTCAGTCTTTCTATCTCTCTCTCTCTCTCTCTCTCTCCCTCTCTCTCTCTCTCTCTATCCACTCTATGTGCCTCTGCTTTACTAGGTAATTCCAATTGGAGGCCTGCTTTATGTCCTGCGCTAGGTGCAAGCGACAGTTGACAGTTTGCACTGCGGCGCGTTCGTGTTGAATAAACAATATTTTCTGTGCGCCGCTGATGAATGTTGACGGTGCACGGCTGTGTAATTATTCAGAGGCACATTGGATTGCATAATTTTGGGCGCCATGCGTAGGTGCCTAGGTGTGCCTTGTGTCTACACACGACCAACATCCATGTGTGTGTGTGTGTGTGTGTGTGTGTAGATTGAAGTGATAAAGATTTGGCAAATAGACCAGCTGTGTGTATGTGTGTATGTGTGTTTGTGTGTCGCAAACATCATCTACACGAATAATTAAACCCGAAAAATGAAACTTGATTAATTTAATATTTACCAAGAGCTGCTCTCTCTCTCTTTCTCACTCGCTCTTTCTCTTTCACTATGTGTCTCATGTGCTAGTGTCGTCTCTTTCTAAGCAAGGAAACGTGCTTCAACACTCGCCAAACCTTGTCTGTGTGTGTGTGTGTGTTTGTGTGTGTGTATGAATTTCAATGTTTGTTTAGCTAATAAATTTTCGGGCTAAAGTAATCAAATAATTGCCAAATGTACGAAAAACACAAGAGCATAAGAATATGGCTTGTTTTATTGCCATTTTATTTCGCAAAATTTACGAGCGACCAAGAGTTTCGGTAGCCTTTTATATGGTACCAATGAAAGCAGCAACAACAGCAACAACAACAGCAACAGCAATGCCAATAACAATAATAACAATAGCAACAACAACAACAACAGCAATAACAGGCAACTTGGAACTCGGAAGTTAAAGCATAATAAAGTACTACTAGTTGGAGTTGGGCAAGAGGAAGCAGAGGAGCATCATAAGCCAAACTCAAGCCCCGAGTCATGTAACCGTATATTGATGACGATGTTCCACTAATGATGCCGCTTGACTTGACAAATCGCGACTGGGACAGAAATAGAGAAATGAGCTCGAACGGCTGAACAATTAACTTTGGAATTTGCCCCCCAAAGTTGTTGCGTATCAGCTTCGAAGGAGAAAGCAGAAGGCTTAAAAATTACTTGAAATGAGTTAAAGTAAATTCAAGTGTGGAGGTAACTTAAAGATATATATAGAGAGAGAGATAGAAAGAGAGAGATGGAGAGAGATGGAGAGAGAGAGACAGAGAAAGGCAGAGAGAGAGGGAGATTTTAATATGACATATGAGCTAATTACTTTATACAATAGTAGACATTCATATAAAGAATAACTTTTAGTTGAGCAGATGTGCTATAACGACATAGATGTTACCTAGAGTGTAACTCGGAATTTGAAAAATCATATAAAATATATACATATATATAATACATTCGCGCTGCCTGATATACGCTTTATACCTTATATAGATTTTATATTTGTTATACCTTATAAACATAATATATACACATAGATTGTGTGTATACCATCCTTACCTTATATACCCTTTAACTTGTAGACTTGATATACTTATATACCTTCTATACCTCATTAGCCTAGGGTATGCCTAGGGTATTTCTACAGCCTCAGCTTGCAGTTGAATAAAGTCAATTCCCATTGGTCGAATTATTGAGCTATAAAGTGCTCAATTGCTGTTAGGGGTCACTCCGCCCCTCAGTCCACGCCTCCGATCGTTTTATAGTTTATCCCTTTTATGGCCGAGTCATAATGACAATGGCCATCAAAATTAAGCCTCAGGTACGCGACAGCACTTACTTCTCGGTCTCTTAGCTGGACATCCTTTCGGTCCACAATTGCTTCGCTCTCAGTGTGTTGTATAGAAGCCTATCTATAGCTCTCTATATCTGAGGTCTACTGATAGCCTAGGGCTGCTAACTTATGGGAAAAATATATATATAGATGAATATATGGTAGGGTCTACTTAGATCTTGTTCAGTAACAAATGGCAAAACAAAGTATATAAAATATAATTTTACATAAAAAGGACATACATACATAATGACATATATATTTGCCCTTCATATATACTCACATAGTATCTGTATAAAATATTTTTTCTTTTGGTTTTTTTATTAAACACCTCAAACTAAAAATTAAAAAAAAAAAAAAACAACAACAATCGCAGTCACAAAAAAAAAAAAAAAAACAAAAAAAAAAAAAAGAGGAAACAAAAAAATCAAGATGTTATATTATATATATATTGATATAGATTTTGTTAAAGTTTACACAAGAGAAATTGATTACACCGAACTATGGGCATGTGGGCGTATCTTTGGGCATGGCTCTGGTAGGGGGCGTAACATAAATAAAAGTCTATTTAAGCGTATCGCCGTTGAAATTGTGTCATGAACTCCAGCAAAAAGAAGACGCGACACAACACAATCTTATGCTTTTACATATGTACACACACACACACGCACTTGTGTATGTATATCTGTATATGTATTTGTATATACAGATAACAAAGAAAGTGAGTCTGTCGCTCGGTCGCTCGGTCGCTGGGTCGCTGAGTCAAAGGAGCGTGTCGTATCTACAATCAGTTTCAGTCTACCAAGCGCTGCCATATAAAATTGTTTTGAGCAAAAATTACAAATTCCACAACTAACGTGACAGCGCCCCAAAACACCGTACCCTCGCCACCCCTGCCCTGCCCCTGCCCTGTTTGGGCTTGGCTGGTCCAGTGGCGTTTATCGAAATACCGCTCCCGCATATTGTGCTTATACAGTGACCCCTTAGCCACGTCTCTGTCTCTGTCCCTCTGTCCTGCTGTCCGAAATGTGTACGAAATACCGCTTCTGTCCACGTTGGCCATCTTCATATATATATGTACACATATACATATATATACAGTGGAATATAGCATAGTATATGCAGCATATTCCACCTCCTGCTCGGCTCGCTTTGTGTTCTGTTTTGTGGGCGTGACCACAAATGTTTTGAGCCTCACTCAAATGCAGCTCAGAGGCAAGTGGCTCAGCATGCCAGTGTATGTGTGTGTGTGTGTGTGTGTGATTACGTAGCACATGGCCAGCGGCGGGAACAACAACAATGCAAGAAACTTAATGCCAACAGCAAAAATAATGAAAGTATTTGCTTTGCTAAGCACAAAAATATGTCAAAGTAAATTTCACTTCATTTTTTTTTTCTTCTTCCTTCCCTTCTCAATGGGCATCCTTTCACTGTGTGTGTGTGTGTGTGTGTGGGTGTGTGGGTGGGTGCAAGCGTGTTGGCACGTAGCATGTAGCGGACTTTGCCTCGCAACGAACTTAAGATGTGCCTTAAAGTTTTCAGTTTTCCCGCTAAAGCTGCGGCTGAGTGAGGGAATGGACGAAAGGAGAACTCGATTTTCTGGCAATATATCATAACTATTCACATCAATTTGATTTACATTCGAGAATTTAATGTTAGGGCAGGCCTTAAAGCAGCTCTAGCTCTGCGACTCCCATTCCATTTGCAATTCTCCTGCTCAGGTTTCCGCTCACTAAACATAATATGCATAGTAATAATAATAATAATAATCAAATGCATTTCATAGGCTTTCAACTTTGACCTTAAAACTGTCAGAGCGCAGAGAGCTAGCCCCATGGAAACTAGGGAATTATGATATATTACGATAATCGAGTATTACTCCATCGAAATCTGTTCGTCTCCCGTTGTGTGTGTGGCTAGCCCTTCCCTTCTTCTTCTTCGACTTTTTCCTGTCCTTCATCATCATCATCATCATCATCATCATCTTTGGTAATGGTTCGATGGGTAAACATGGGAATCCATCAATCAAAGCAGAGCAAAAGTGACCAACCAAACGGCAGGGAGCTGCTCTGGGGCCCAGTTGGGTGTAAGCCGAACCCTAAAACCGAAACTGAAAACAAACATGGCAAGAAGAAGAGCAAGAAATCTAAATCAATATAAACAACTTATGTTTAGGGGAAACTTTGATTTATTTTTGTTGTTGTCGCTGCGGTCCCCCATATCTTTAGCATAACGAATGCGAAATCTATTTGCATGATTAGTTGAAGCTCTTAAATTCAATATTAAAATGAAGTTTTCGTTTTTTTGTTTCCTCTTCTATTTGCAGTGCGAATCAACGAGGCTGTTATCGATAACGATTAGTGCGATAGACGCGCGAGTCGAGTGTGCGCGGGCAAAGTGAGCGCGAAGCGAGTGAATTTTTTGTTTGTTTTTTGTTTGGTTCATTGCTGAGGCACGCACACAACTGCAGACAGTCGGGGCGCACAGACACACGCGCGCCGTGTGTGGGTGTGTGTGCGTGTCGGATGTGTAGGCTGAACGCAGCAGCACGGCCAAACATGGATTGGACTCGGTGGCAAGACGCTAAAGCCAGAGACAGTGCTGGCAGCAGCAACATCAGCAGCAGCAGCAGCACCAACAACAACAACATCGGCGGCAACATCAACAGCAGCAGCAACGATTGCGAGCATCAGCACAGCCAGTGGCTACCCATTTGATTCGTCCAGCTTCATAGTAGGTTCAATCAGTCATACAACTAGTGCAAAACCTGTCAGCCAAACAACCAACCAACCAACCAGTCAGTCAGTCAATCAGTCAGTCAGTCAGTCAGTCAATCAGTCAGTCAGTCGATCAGTCGATTAATCGATCAGCTATTCAATATATATACATATATATATATATATTTATCAATCAGTGCACACGTCACCCACTCAATCAGTTAGTCAGACGAAGCAATCGCTAGTTACTGCGATCGATTGCCTCCCAAACCATCTTGAGCAACGCTTAGAACGAGTCATACAACAACAACAACAACAGCAACTACAACAAAACTGTAAATAAATCGAAAAGTCATTACAACCAATAGATATATAACATCTATCTATCTATCTATCTATACACATATATATATATATACATACATATATATATACACATATAGATATATGTATATGTATATGTCTATGTGTATGTATATGTATATGTATATACATATATATATATATATGAAGTGCAGTGCTAAATGAACTTATCCGAGTGCCGGGCCAGAGAAAAACAAAACAATATTGGAGTGGATAGAGGAGACGGGCACGGAGAGGGCGGCGTTAGCTGCGGTTTTGTTGCCCCAGTGGAAGAGCCAATAGCTTGCAACACTGCCACAGCCAACAAGCAACAAGCAACAGTAACAGCAGCACCAACAATAACAACAACAGTAACAACAACAACAACAATTCTATAAGAACAAGAACCGCCTCAACACTGCCAATGCCCTCATTGCCATCATAATTAATCAACAACGTCATCATCGTTTGTTTAGATTTGACACAAGTGAGTTTAGAACAACTATCCAACATGCATGCTCATACAATTTACTAATTATAAGCACACAATATATGAAACATTATCAATTACAATATGCACAAATCTATCTATCTCTCTCTCTCTCTCTCTCTTTGTCTCTCGAATGAACTGAAGTTTGCATCTTTGAGCCGATTCGATTCTTGTAAAATATGCATCAATTCGCCCAACATACTAGACTAGCGAGTCTAGCTGACCAATAGTTATCGATATCCACACTTATCGATTACTTGACATTCTAGAAACTCTCAATGTGTCACACATACAACTTAGGTCTTGAGAAGAAATCAACATCGAGATTTCATAAACGTCTGTAAAATATAAATTACAATTTCAGCTCATCTTTATCTTAGATAATTCTTATAGCCAATTCTGATTGTAAACAACATATGTATATATGTATAGTTTGTCATTAATGTACGTTACATGGAATCTGTTCATTTTTACGAGTTCCGCATTGAGCTTAGGTCTGAATTTGTAGCAAGAAGCAAAGGAAGTTAACTATTGCCCTGCTTAACTTGATATTGAAGTTATTTCTTGAAGATCATCAGGCCTTGCCCGCTAGGTGGCGTTGTATGCTGTCTCATGTAGCTCAAATAATATAATTATCTTAATATATTTTAGCGGGTATTTGAGAAATTGTCCGAATTTATTCCGTCTAAACTATTTCTGTAACTTAAGTTTGAATATTTAGCTTGAAAGTGATTTCACTGTCGCTTTAACAAATTTCTAATCATTTTTGGTTAAAAGAATTTATCTTGTGGCTTATGTCCGAATTGTCGACTGTTAGAAAAAAGAATATAAATAAAGTTGAATTAATTTTTGATGAAAGGAATTTTGTTTGAAATTTTCATTTCAATTTTAGACTAAAAAAAAAAAAAAATAAAAGAAAATAACAAGAAATATACATCAATTTAATAAAAATAAATTTAAAAAAAAGGAGAGTTCATATTAATCCGTAAATAATTTTTTTTTTAATTATATGAAGGCAGATTATTTTTTTTTAATCAGTAGCTGATCAAAGGGGGCACGTATGTATTAATTCATTAGATGAAGTCTAATATTAAATTGGATAAAATTAAATAAATTATTTAAAAAACTGTTAGACAATTGATTCTCAAATTGAATCAAGTCCAGCTCAATTTATTGAAAAATTTTTATATTTTTTATTGAAAAATATATTTAAAATGAGAAAGAAAAAGAGTTCAAAAAAGTCCAATCTGAAGCTGATCAAAGTGAAGATTTATTTAATGATTAAATGATATATTTTATATAGTTATTCAGCCAGTTGGTGTTTTGCTATATTATAGGGTTTACCCATAATTTACGATATCTCTCTCATTCTCTCTCTCCTCTCTCTGCTCTGCTCAGCTCAGTCTACATTTATATCATAGTTTGTAAATGTATATATGTATATATTAATATTTAGTGGGTTTATAGTCCATTCAGATGCAGCTCAGCGTATGTGGTGGTAAATATATGTATATGCCTCTACATGCACACGCACACACATAAATACACACACACACACACACTTGCATTGAGTTTTGAGCTCAATTCATTACGTAATCTTGTAGACGAACAAGCAGTGCTCAATTGAGAGGATAGCTGCATACTCTGCCACCGACCACGCCCCCTCCACATCGGCGGCGTCGTCTGGGCACTCGAAGCACTCGTTGTGCCGCATTCATTGCAGTGTATTGATTGCACTTAGAGAGCATTTTGTACATTTTTGTAAATAGCGTCCGTAGCTCGACACCAATGTTATCCCCCCTCCACCTCCACCTCCGTTCCTTGCCCCTTTGCCCTAGGCACTGTTTGTCCAGTTGCTCCCGAGCGCAATCGGACAAAGCGAATCTCATGCAAATCATATGCAAAGCAGGAGCCACGAGACGAGACGTCGGGGTCGCCGCGGCCATTTGTCGGGCGATAAGTAATTTGTACAAACATTTGCGCAAACAAAACGCAGGCGGTCACTAGTCACCAGCCACGAATTGCTCGTGAAGGTGTGTAGTGGGAGTTGCAGTCACAGCTGAAGTTGGAGTTGGAGCTGGAGCTGGAGTCGGCGGTCGCGTGACCGACAAGTTTTACACACTTGGCAACGTAATTGCTTATAAAACGTCGCCGTGCCGCAAAAGAGTGCCGATAACAGACCCAAACCGTTTATAACAATTATACGAGCCAAGCAGCCATTTGGGACCTGGCCGGACTGAGCCGGGCTGGGCTGGGCTGGGCTGGGCAGGGGTTGACTGCGTGCACGCTTTGCCAGCACTTGACCAATTAGGCGACGGGCGTGAGTGTGAAAAGGGCTGTCGAGCTGGTGGGCTGGCGATTCGGCTGCCCCGGCTCCAGCAGCTCAAGCAGCTCTCCCGGCTCCCCGCGGCGGGGAGTGGGAGCGGGCATTGGCTAAATGTATAAGCCCGATACGTTAACGAGGCGCGGCAGTCTGAGATCCCTGCGCAGCGCACCGCTGCTCAGTACGGTGCTGGAGAGCACGCTCTCGCTGACCCGCATCCATCCGATTGCTTCGCTGGAGCTACCCGGCCTCGACTATGCCGTACAATCGCAGTCAGCCATTGGCGCCTTCCATCATCGTGAGCTAGGCACCTCCCTGCGCAGCGGTATCGCGGCTATCACAGCGGCCAGCGCCAGTGCCGCCGGTGGCATCTCTCAATCCCAGAGCGCACTGCTCGGACGATACGGTCCGAACGCCTCCATACGCAACAACGAACGAAAGATTGTTCAGCCGAAACGGTACGTCAAACTCTACCCAACCACCACCACCTCTCGCCCTACCAGCATCGCTATCTCTCTTTCAGATCTATAAATCATTCCCTCTCCCTCTCCCTCTCTCTCTCGCTCACTCTCTCCGCCCTCCAAAAGCAACGGCTTCCACATAGTCTGTTCAGCATGTGTGTGTAAGTAAAGAGAAGTGTTGCCAAGCTGTAGCATGCATGACGGTGTCTTGTATATCTACACATAAACTGATATTATAATAAATATTTAGTAATACGAATATATCTGAAATATATCTGAAATGTGAATATATAAATGAGAATATTTTATGCAATTGCAGCAAAGGTCTGGCTCTCGATTAATAATCATATCACTTCATTTTAGTTTATAAGAAAAATGATCGATTTTCATCGAAATTAATCGATCAAGGAACATATCGATGTTTCATCTTTAAATATATATGAACTTTAATTTTAAATGCTAATAAGAAGCTATCAAACATGCTGTAATTTAGTCGTTAAATATTGAGTGATTAACTATAGTTAAACAAGTACAGTTTGAGCCGATTTCACACGCCCCCAATGGACGTAGATTTAACAATCATAACTCCTTCAGCTTGTGTTCCCAATGGGAATATACACTAAAAATTTCAAATCCGTAGCAATTTAACAAACCTGTTCTCGTTTATAGATATGAAAATGGAATATTTCAATTTGAGGATCGCAAAAATCTTGTAACCCTATAATTCCAGGATATACAGGAGTAAATAATCTTAATTTCAAGTCTGTAGTCTTTCCGATAATTCATTCGGTCAGACGAACGCGCAAGGCGGACGTTGTAGAAAACCAATATACTCATTTCCGGTTTGGGAATGAGTATAAAAACGAGTTTCGATAAATTCTTTGCTCTGATTCGGTTTCTGGTAAAAATATACGCTAGCATATATATAAAAGAATACATTTTTTTTTCATATATTTTTATATTTTTTTATATTTATATATTTTTATATACATATATTCATTTTGTTCTCCATAAAAAAGATTTGTTTTGACACTTTTAAGGGGTTTGTTTATGATGCCATAAAGTCGCATTAGCCTTGTCGAGTGGCTTGGGCCGTTTTGTATTACAGAGGCAAACGCCTTGTGGCTAGGAGCCTTTTGGGAGGCAGCCCACACGGCGACCAGCCCATGGCAGGCCCTGGCCCAACCAACCGCAGACCGCTGCAGGGCAGGCTGCATTAAGCGCGGGCGTATGTCTTACGAGATGCTCGCTCTGGCGAGGCCGCGGGTCAAATGTGTGGGAAATAGGTGGTCAGGCCTGAGCTGAGCCACCATTTGTGCTGCTCGCTTAACTCCAATTGGGCTCTTGACTGGCCGCATTATGAGCAGCCCATAGCTCGCAGCTAATAGCCGCCAGCTGAGCGACGCTGCTGATGGCGCAGCTCTGAAGGCAGCTAGAAAATGGGGAGGCCCCCATGGATAAAGTCTACACAGATCCGCAAACAGATTCTGTGAATGGAGCAGGGATTGTAACTAGTTCAATTCGATCTACCGATCTAGGTAGAAATAAGTCAGCTACAAAGTCGTAGCACATGGGAGATTGTTTGCTTAGCAAGAGCATGGAAGAGTGGGATGAGTATTACTAGAGAGGTAAAATGAAACTACTCCACATTTGCCGAATTCGAGAATTGCACTGAACTTTTCTAATATAAGAATCTTAAAATCGTTTTTGGGCTCACTTTAGTATTGCCTATTTAAGTATTTGGCAGCTTCAGGCTAGAGCAGGGTCATGCTTCATGCTAGTCTTCAGGAAAACCTTTTCCATTTTCTTTTTATTTGTTGGAGTAGAGGCGTCGGGCGTTGCAATGCGGGATGGTAGCTCTGCAGCTCGGATAAATTGTATTATAAGTGTCAATACCAGGAGAGGCAATGAACAAGAGGGTGTCAAGCACAGAAAACCAGTAAGAGAACTGGTGTTGGAGTTATGTTATTAACAGAATGCTGTTAATAGCATAACATGAAATGCTGCAGGAGGAACAATTCTTGTTTATGGGAACTGGCATTAACATTATTTAAAATATTTTACTAAGCAAATGTTATGCTGGAAACTTAATTAAGCATTTAAATTCTGTTTTTTTTTTTTTTTTAGATTTTTATTTTGCAATTGTTATGATAAAATTAACAAATTATAACTATTGCATTATTAAATTTATTAATTTATTTTTAATAAAATATTATAACAAAATATTTCTGCTGCTTTGGAAGGAGCTTAATCTGAATTAAAATTAACCAATTGAAATTGTCTCGTATATATAAGACTACAGAGAATTTCACAAGAGAATAAATACGTGAGGAAATAAAACAGATTTGATAAGGATAAAGCCTATTGGACTATTTCGGTCAAGCCAGTATCAAGCACAGCATCAGGCGGAATGAGAATACATATTGGCTTCAGAAAAACAACTATTAAGTTGTCTCACTATAGCATATGGGATTGATAAAGAACGCAGTTATCAGTGACTTATTTTTAAGTTTCTCTTAATTTAATAATAATTCGAATCTCTACAAAATAAATAAATAAATTTGATAAGCTTTAAGTAATACTACAATCAAGTAAGCAGGTCTCTCGGGTGGATATTGATTACTATCCCCAGTCGGATGAAGGTCTTGGGTCTCTCGGCATCGAAACAATCCTCTCTATTTAAAGTGCGAGCAAATATATTTATATCGTAATATTGATGGAGCTTTCGGAACAGGGTAACAGTTGTAAGACTCGTTAATGTTAATGCGTCAAGTGGGGGGCTGGGGCAGAGCCAATTCTCAATTAAATTTATAATTCAATTTATTGGCGCCCTTTCGGTCTGAGCCGAGCGCCTTTTGTCTTTGCCTTTTACTGGGGCTTAGTGTTTATTTTTTTCTTATTTTTATTTGAGCTTTGTCGACTTTGATTTATTTAACAAGCAAAAGCCGCCAAAATATAAAAAGCCACAAGAGAAAAGTTTGTCGCCTCGTCGTCGTCTGTCGGCTGTCGCTTGGGGTTGATTTTTGGGGCTGCTTTTCGGGGCTGGGCTCTGTTTGGGTCACACTGAATAGTAGCGAGAGAGAGAGAGAGAGAGGGCGGGAGGCAGAGTCTTGTGGGCTGGGCTTTATCCTTTATTTTTGGCTTTGCATATGGCAATAATTCAATTATGCACAACAAGGCCGCAAAATAATTGGGCGCCGCAGTCTAGACCCTGATGGGGATGCTGTTGCCGAAACCGAAATCACTTAAAAAAGCCGCAAAAACTTCTGGCTTTGTTAATTCGTTAATTAAATTGGCCTGGCTGGCGCTCGATGGCAGCCTGTGAACAGAAATTCAACTTTAAGGATTACGCAATGGAGGCCACCCAGCCGCCCAACCACTGCCCCACCCACCCCATTGATGACATTGGCTGGCAGCAATCTTTGCTTATCAAAGGCAAACAAGAACGTCCACGACGACAACTCATTTAAGCCATGGCCCCACACACGCCCACCACACGCCTCCCACACGCCCACCCAGCGCCCCTTGCCGCCACCTGCCCCAAGCGCAGGCCCTTAATTAGCATAGAATATGTTTTAAAAAGCCACTTGAGCTAAACATTCAAAACACCTACACGGCTCTGCCACGCCCGCCCCGCCCCCTGACCGAGTGCTGCTGCGACCTTAGACGCTTGCGGCTAAGACACTGCGTGGAGACGGCGTGGCACAGTTATGCAAGTTTGGCAGCGCCCAGCTGGAGTATAAGCCTTTTCGCCAGCCGCTTGACAGAGCCGAAAGCCACGGACCCCGAGGGGGGAAAGGGGATATGATATTCATTCAAGAAGAGATCAGAAAAGAGAGCAGAATGTGAAGGAGGTGAATAAACAAGGCTAAAAGTAATTAAATATGATAGTAATAAAATAATAATTATAATTATATTAATAATATTAAAAATACTAAATAAAACGAAAATTAAATATAAATAAAATAATAATAATAAAAACCTGCAAATTCAGCTCGAAAACTCATTCAGACATCATAGAAAGAGCATTTGATAGTCAGCTTGAACAGTTTTAGCTTTTTTAAGCTTTCTTTTTAGCTTTATTTTTTTTGCTGGCAGCACATAGCGCAGTCGACGCTGCGTCGGCAGCACATGATGCTCAAGTGTTGGGATAAGTATTTCCGCTCTTCAGACGTAACGCTAAAAAATGTGCCCACACACACACACACATACTCATACACACACACACATACGCCCACTAAAGCTGCGGCGCAAGACTAGCTGGGTGGCTGGGTAGGCGGAGGCGTGGTCGTGGTGTATGAGGAAGCACAAATGAAATTGTGACGTTGCTGCCACGCCCATATCAACAGTGCTGCCCGCCCGGCTGCCATTCAAAAGTAATTTAGCGTTTCAAAAACATTTTTCTGCCTGACTTTTAAAAAGTTTTGCATAATGCGCCCGTCTCGCGTTTTACTGCACGAGTATGCGTGTGCGTGCGTGTGTGTGTGTGTGTGCGTGTGTGAGTGGGCGTGCCAACACTCACCTGCTTAATGTGGCCACGTTTCGTCGCCTGTCTGATTCGGCTGATTGTATTATAGCACCTACTAAACAGACTGAATGGCAAAGCCTCGCACCATTCTTTTTTTTTCTCTTCTTCTTCTTCTTCTTCTTTATTTTTTGTATATTGACTTTGACGTTTCACGGACGACTGTCAACAGGCCTGATCAAGGAAGTGTACGCGCACATAGTCTATTGTGTGTGTGTGTGTGTGTGTTGATGTGGGCACCCCCATTGCCTACGAAAATCGGTTTCAGTAATCTGTTCGCACTTCAAGTCTATAATCAAAATGTTTGCAAAAAATCTCAATGAGCATTGAGCGCTTCCCGTTTAGAATACCTCTTGAACATGGATATGAGAGCAGCGGGTATATTGGCTGTGCATTTATGTGGGAAGTGACTTAAGCTCAGATTAGTTTGATTTAAGATCAATTTGATTATTCATAATATTATTTTATTCCATCTTAATACAGGGTATTTGCAAGTCTTCCCTTCTTCAGTTATGGTAAATTACGATTCATAGTATTATACATACATTGAAGACTCAAGTCAACTTGGTTTTGAATCTGCTTGCGGCTATTATAATAATCATTATTATTTTTCTAAGGGATATCTTCGTACAGGGTATCTGTTAGTCCTTCATTTTGTCTTCATTCCTTCACTTAAGACTTTTCATGACTTGGCTTGCATTCAATATACACTTCAGGCTTATATTATTCTAAACAGTATATCGCATAGTACAGGGTATCTTAAGGTCCTGCCTGTCCATCGATGGGCAGACGCCATTGCGTTCTATTCATAGTTATGTTCCTAGTTCAGTTTCATAGCTTAGGCACATGTATTATACCGAAAATTGTATCACATAACGTACTACAGGGTATCCTTAGGTCTATCAACTTGGCTCTTAATATAATTACTATTCAAGTGTTATTCTAAGAGCTCTAAAGGATGTTTGCGTACAGGGTATCTGCAAGTCCTGCCCATTATATACTATACAATGCTCCTTTGTCGTTGGACTCTACTCATAATAGGAAATATACATTTTAGGCTCTGAGCAGCAGTCGTATGCCACACCTATATATACCCACGTCTATTACAGGATATCACTTAGTTCTTTCTTAGAACTTTCTTTCTCTCTCCCTCTCTCTCTCTCTCTCAGTTGACATCGCTGCAGACAGTCTTTCCGTAAGGCGCAGCTCATGTATGCGACGTTTTTGTTGGCCTACTCAAACACTTGGAAAATGGGCTTATGCTTTGGTTAATTATCTCGGAAGGTCTTAAAATTTTTCCGCTAAGCGTTCATAACTTTTTAAGAGCCGCAAAAAAAGCAAAAAAAAAAAAGCAAAAATAAAGCACAAAAATTAGTAGACGAGAAAGAAAAACAAAAAGATATCCCTTGCAATTTGTTTAGCGCACTTTTAACTGAGTTAATTAACAAAAAACAAGAAGAAGAAGGAGAAGGAGAGAAAATAAAATGAAAAGCGCTTTGCCAGTTGTGCACATAATTTCGCTTTGAGCCTGGCCAACTAAATGGTTTTTATTCTGGTTTTGCTCGCATTTTTTGGGGGCGTGCGCTCGTAATTGGTTTAGGCCAATGTAAATATTTACTGGCCAACAGGCAAGAAGAAGAAGACAACAGGCCTTACAAGTGTATGAAATGTAATTCCTTAATATTACCCCCCTACCCAGCCCCACTCATCAATCCAGTCAAAAGAGCGTCGACCCATCAATAATCTATTTCTGTCGTTTTTTAATTTGCACTCGTAATCCCCCCTGCCTCCCTCCCCCCCCCCCCCCCTCACAGAATGTCTACTAATTATGCCGACCATGGCTATGGGCATCGTTATTGGTGTCATCTAGTCATTATTTAATATAAACCCACTTTGATAAATTATTTCCGTTGTGCGGAACGTGACGAGAGTTGTCAGCGTTTAGCCAGACCGCGGGGCTACTTTGATTTGTGGCCACGTTGTTGGCTTAAAGGGCCCGCGGCGAATGTTGTGAGAGCCGCCGCTCTGAGTGCCGAGTGCTGAGTGCAGACGAATTGAGATAAGTGAAGATGAGACGCGTCTCGACTCGTCTCGACTCGTCGCGCGTTTATTTGAGCAATTAATCAATTTAGCCGGCACTGGGCGCTGTTTGTTGAATAAGTGATAAAGATTTATCACTCGTTCACTAATCTAGCCGGCTGGCTCTTGACCCACCCTCAGCCAGCAGCCACCCACCCCCCCTCGGCACCGCTCTTGCGCCTTGGCTCGCTTCAAGCGAGCATTAAAGTTCACGGCGGCAGCTCTCAGCATTCATTGAACCCAGAGCTTTGACTTTTGCGTCTCAACGCACATGAAAAGCAATTGAAAACGCTTGCCTGCCTCCCTACCTACCTCCCCCACCTCACTCCACTGCCAAAGGTGGCAGGTGGTGCTCGCTGCAGGAGGAGAAGGGGGCGGCAGCAGAGCAAGGACCGTGGCTTTCGTATTTACTTTGACTTAATCAACGTAAACCGCGAATAAATGAAACTCTCAATGCTGTTCAGCGCGAATATTATAGAAATAAATACACACAACAACACAAACAACAACAACAGCAAATAGAGTGCGACTCGAAATTGAAACTTTAATAAAATAATCAGCTTCGACTTTAAATAAATAAATTAGGTAAGCATCGTATATAGAGCATACGACCAACACATTAAATAAATAAATATTTCGCTTTATATTAAATTAGGTGAGCAGCAAACGGTGCATCAATGTTGCCTATGCTTGAATTTAATTATGATGTCATTCAAATTTATTTTTAATAAATATTTATTTGAATAAAGTTGCAAAAGGGGTGTTGCTTGAGGGACTATTTTAAATATTCATGAAAGGGCAAATTGAATTAAATGCAGTAAATTCATGAATCAGCAAATTATTTTTTTAATTCCTTGAAATAATTTTATAAATTATATATTTGTACTCAAATATTATTTTATATATTTTGAATGTATTTTTATGTAAATTGTTTCTGTGTGTAATTATCATTTTACATATTTAATTTTTTTTTTAGATTTTATTATATTATATTATTATTATTTTACACACATGGCAAATATTTAATATATTCAATATTGCTTATTAATAATTTTAATGCAAAATATATATTTTTTTATTTTTTATAAAAATTATTTTTCATTAAAATATGGAATATATTGAATACTTTTTATGTATATCTTTATTTTTATAAATTTATAAATTAATTCATTATTAATTGTTATAAATTAATTATTAATTGTTATTATTTCATAAATTAAATAAATAAATCTTGAATACTCTTTATGTATATAAAAATAAATTAATTAATAATTTTTATTATTTCATAAATTAAATACTTTTTTCCCAAAATTTAATATATTGAATTAATATTATTTGTTATATATAAAATATATTTAACTATTATATTTGTCGTTTATTGAATACTTTTTATTCATACATATTTAATGTATCGAACTTTTATTTTATGTTGAGTATTTTTTTTACTATTCAATTTAATATACTAAATTATTCAAAGCAATTAGGTCAACTCTTTACTAATTCACGTACACACATATTATATTCAATAAATATTTAATTCAATATTTAACATTTCATTCAAATGTTTAATGGCAACAAAATGTAAATACATTAAACAAAATATTTGTATTGAAATTACATTTGCTTCAACTGCAATGAACTAAAAATCATAATCAACAAACCTGGAGCATAATTACGTAATTACGATTTCATCATGCTGTAATTTCTAGTGAATATTTTTTTTATTTTTTTTTTTTTATTCAAATTACATTTGATTTGAGCACTTGTCAGAGTTTTACGCCTCAATGCATATAAATGATGTATTCATGCTTCGGCTTCTACTTTACCAATTTACAGCAATAATTATTTATCGATGCTTTGATTGGTTTATTAATCCGTAAGCAACATAGATATATAAATCATACGCACCGTTGCCAGCTCTGATTTAATTACTAATTTATTCGGATTATTTCGTGGCGCTTGAAAGGTTTTGCCGCAAGTGCCTTAAATTCTATAAATAAATTTATATTTTATCAGACATCAACTTTAAAAGTGGCCCTCTCTTCGAGCTCCTCGAGCTTCTCGAGCTCGACGGGCTCTTCGGGCTCTTTGGCTTTTCGACTTTTAGTCTCCTGTGATTTTTGTATATTACGCAACGTTGTGCCAACTGATGCGGCTGCCATTCGGCTGGGCGGGCTCTCTGGGTGGGGACGGGGGCTCTGCTGGCTCTGTCGGGCTTGTCGAGCCTGTGTGTTTCGACTGCGGGTGCGGGGCGGGCGCTGGTGCTGGTGCTGGTGCTGGTGCTTGGGCTGGTGCATTTTGTGGCCGGTCAATGCTCCCGAAGCATAGGCAAAATTGCATAGCAGCGTGTGAAATCAAAAGGAAGGCCAGGAAAATGTTGGAAGGGACAATCCGTACTCTCTCGCCCCCCCCTCTCTCTCTCTCTCTCAGTCATTCTCTCGCTTGCTGTGCTGATACGGATGCAAAGCCGGGCCAGCAGGACAGTGGGACACCAGGACAGCGGGACTGCCAATGGCCAGCAATGTTGATGTTTTCGTTTTAAGTCGCGGCATTTGGCATTTTGCCTTGTCAACGCGAACGTCGCTGCCTCTGCTGCTGCCTCTGCCTCTGTCGATGGCAACGCCAATGTGGATGCCAACTTTTTGGGGGTGCACTTATTAAAAATTGTGGCCCGCGGTGCGCTGCACATTTTCTTAGGTGCAAAAGTTGCACTTGGCGACTGGCCAAAAAGCGGATTGAACGCGTGGATTCGCGTGGTGCGCTGTGTGCACAGCGGGTGGGCGGCTTTTGACTGATTGAGTGGTGGTGCTGGCGGTGCTGGTGTTGCTGGCGGTGTGGCATTTGCCGCTCAGCTGTTAAGTGGAGTGTAGGCGCACGAAACGAAACACGCGAAACTTGTCGGTGCAATGTAATAAATTTGCAAAATGTCCAAGCCGACTACACGAATGGCTTACCCAATGCACACCCACGCACACACACACGCACATATAGCACAAATCTGCCCTTCGCTGAACCGGATACAGCCACTATATTTTGCAGAAAAACTTTTCTTTCTTGCATCAACTATCTCCGAGCTGCGCTGGGCAAAACACCTTTTCGAATAAGCGAATTTGTTAAAAATTTGGAAAAACTTCATTTGAATTTATAGCGAAAAGCGAATCAGCAGAAGGTCTAAGCTTATGAATATGTAATTCCATCACCTGAGTTTCTTAATGTCTATGAAATCGTATTCATGCGAGCCGAAAGCTAATTAGGCTCGTGCATTTCCTTGAAGACTCTTTCAGAATCGTTTTTAGACGGAACTACATAATCATTTACATATATTAAGCCCCATGATTTAGTTCTCAAGGCCAAACATGTCGCTCTTAAGCCTCCCAAAAAGATTTTATTTACATATGAGTTTATAAGATCTTAAGGCTCACATTTGCCATTGCCTACTTCTAGGCGCAGCTGTTGAAATGAAGACTCTATTTTATTATTGTTTTATCATTTGTAGCAAAATGTTTGTAAAAAGAAGTTTATCTACCTTCAGTCAATGGATGAGAAGGTTTCAGCAGTAGAGCCTTCTTAGCCTTCGTAAGGGGATGGAAACAGAAAATTTAATTTAAAGGCTACTCTATAGCCTTTAGAGTACTGTTATAAAAACATCGTTAGTGACTCCTATCTTTAGTTAGCCAACGGAATTACCGATAGTTTCACTGCTATAAAAGCTAATTCTTATGGTCAAACGACGAAAAATTCAACTTTTTGGTTAAAGTTTTAAAATAAATAATTCAATTTGCTATAACAACTAAAATATTGAATAAAATTTTAAAATTTGTTTACAATTACCAATAAATAAACAAATTTATATGAATTATATGTATACATATAAGTAATATTTTATTTTTTATTAAATATATAATATATTATTCATTAAATATATTTTAAAAAACTCCAGTCTTAAAAAAAAACCTATATTTCTCCTTAACTAACTCGACACAAAATATTATTGAAACTTTCTTAATTTTAATCTAAGAAAAAAAAAGTTGTAGAAGACATTCACTGAGATATATCAATCGAACTAGATCAATCGATCTATCGCAAACATAACATTATCGCTGTTACGATATTATCTATGGTCTAAAGAGCAGTAGAACATGATGCAACAATCAATTCAAAGAGATGTTTGGTAGACTGTAAATCAAAGTGCAATCTATTTAGTGCATTCTGAGCCTACTCAAACAATAAAGTTGCACATTTAAAATCAATTTTTCCCCACCGTTTTCCGGCTCTCTAACTTCATGATTTCACATCTTGAGCCCACTCAAATTAATATGTAATTAGTTGCTCACACAGACTTGAATGCCAAAGTGCATGTGTATGTCTCTCTATGTGCGTGTGTGTGTGCGTGTGTGTATTTTAGCATATAGTTCTAGCCTGCAGCCTGGCGAGCTACTTTTACTGTTTGCCTAACAAATTGAAGCGCAAATGAAATGAGCTTAAATATGCATACAATGTAAATAGAAGCGAACAACTTGGCTGCAGGGGCTCAGCTGGCAAATGTTTTGCATAGTTCATAAAAGGACCTCCCACCCAGTACGGTGTCTCGTGTCTCGCGCCCCACGTCCTCCCGGCAGTGCGCCTTATCAAGTGCCGTTGCCATTCCGCTTATCGCTAAATGCCAATCAGCAACGCAAATTTGACAAAGCGCCGAAAATCGACTTGAATCAAAAAGGAAAATCCTGACAGGCTCAGCGACAGGAGTCTGACAATCAAAATTGATGAAACATTTCTGTCGAATTCAGCAAACTGCGAATTTCAGCTTCTGGCCACAATTAAAGGCTCTCCTTAAAGCTGGCCCAAACCTGAGCTGGCTCCAGCCTGCGCCAGCTGCCTAAAGCATGCAAATTTTGTCTTCAACTTCTGGCTGCTGCTTATATCTATAAGTGTATGTCTGTGTGTGTTTGTGTGTGTGTGTGTAAATATGTTGCAAAGCAAACGCACACAAAATTCTACGCTTTGCCAGCCATCAAAGGGGAGCAAAGACAAAACGAAACGAAAACAGGCAAAAGGGATAGAAAAATTAAGAAAGCAAGCGCCCAAAACGGAAAGGAAACCAGACAAAAGTACACACGAGCTGAGTAGTGAAGCGCATATGAAAAAAAAGAGAGCACAAAAAAGAAACGAACAACAGAGTGGGAGAGAGAGAGAGAGAGAGAGGGAGAGCGAGAGAAGTGAGAGAGAAGAGCAAAAACTATGTAAGTGCAAATATTTTCTTATGCTTGTATGAAATGTAAGCATGTAAATACACACACACGCGCACACACAAGCCCATGTGTGTGTGTGTGTGTGTCAGATGGGCACAATGCACTGCAGTTGTCGACAGAGTTTCAAGGAAGAAAAACTGCAGAATAGAAATGGAGACTGACAAGTGCACGCACAAGGGCTACGTTCAAACTTTATGCTTGAATATACAAAAAATACAAAAAAAAAAATACAAAAAAACAAAAAAGTGGAAAAGGCAAATAGAAATGCAAATAAAAATCAAACTGCATAGGTAAAAAAATGTTATTGAAGAACTTATGTATTGAAGTGCCTGGAAGACTCTCGAAAGTTGAATCGAGTTGACACCTGCAACTTTTGGCTGTCCTGCTGGCGTATTAAATATATTAAGCTAAAGTCTAGAAAATATAAGGAGACTAATTTTTATGGGAGTCTCCCTATCTCTATCTCTCTCTCTCTTCCTTGCGTTATTTCAGTTTCCTTCTAGCTCTCTCCAAACAATTTATAACTTATGCCAAGTCTCTCTCATTCTATCTCTTTCTGTCAAACTTTCTCTTTCCTTTCTCTCCAAACTATTAATAATATAAGCTATGTCTATTTATTTATCTCTCTCTCTCTCTCTCTCTCTCTCTCTCTCTCAACTGCTTCTCTTTCTTCTCTTCCTCTCTCTCTCTCTCTCCCTCTCAGTCTGCCTCTCTTCAAACTATGTATATTATAAACTATGTATGAGACTTTATATATATATCTCTCTCTCTCTCTCTCTCTCTCTCTCTAACACACTCTGTCTCTCTCCAAGCAATTTATAATCTACTTTAGTATCTCACTCCCCTTTTGTCATTCCCACGCTCTCCCTTCTTCTCCTTCTATTGATACAATCAATTTCTAATCTAAGCTCTATCTTCATCTTCCTCTCTTCCTTACTCTCTCACTCTCTTTCTCTCCTTTTGCCTCTCTCCAAACAAACTATAATTTGAACTATATCTCTCCCTCTCTCTGCCTTCAACTCTTTCTCACCCTTTCTCATCCTCTCCAACTCCCCTTCTCTCTCTCTTTCTCTGCCTCTCTCACTCTTCCCCTCCCTTCTGCCTCTCTTCACACAATTGTTAATTTCAACAATGTTTTCGTAGCAGCTCAAATTATTGTTTGTTAAATGTAATATTTAGGCACTCGAGCTGAGCCAGAATAATTGAGAAAGTCTCTGCTGCCGTAATCCGACTGCCTGGTGCATATTTTGAATGTGATATGAGACGCAGTGCGTCAGAGGCAGAGGCTGGCTCAATTTGCTGGTTCGCTGCGAACTTTTTAAATATTAATAAGAAAAGAATCTAAACTTTCAATGAAGACAACGCGCACTGACTCGATTTGCATGTCTATGACTGACTGTCTCTCAGTCTGTCTCTCTCTCTCTCTGCCTCTGCTTGGCTGCCTGCGTTGTTATGTGTACGTGCGAGCATTGTGTCTGCAGGCATGTACACATCTACATATATAAATAATACTGTCTATGCATAAAAGTGGCTGCTGCCAAGTGAGTCCTTATTCTCCTGCAGTCACTGCTAACTGACTGCCGGAATGACAATCAAAGAGACAGAGAGAGAGAGAGAGAGAGAGAGAGAGGGACAGAGATAGACTTTTAAGCCAACAACTGCTACATGCCACACACACACACACTCACACACACACTCACACATACACTCACACACTCACTCACATAGATATGTTTTTGCAGTTAGTCCTCAGCATAAACCAAAGTCTGCGAGCCTTGCACTTCATTTCCATAGTCCAAGGAACAGCTGCCTGCCTGCCAGCTGGGGCGGCCCTTGTTAGCAGGCAAATTGGCTTTAAATCGATGGCAATCGCTAAGGCGAGCACGCACACATGCTTCTCGGCAATTTTCTACAATTTAATTGCATCTCTGACGAAATACATGCCACGCCCACACACAATATATCGGGGAAGCCTTACAAAAATTCATTAAAGTTTCAATTCAGGCGACAGACTCCTGCTTTTTCCCACTAATTTCGTGACTATGTGACTCTAACATTATTTACTTGCTATTGATTGATCAATCTGAAGTGACAGTTTACTTTGTTTCACTAAATCTATTAAAATTGCAGGCGTCGCACGAGGCGTATGCGTAATATGCATAGCAATTAATTTGGAAAAGACATAAACACTCTATCTACCTATCCACCTCTCTCTCTCTCTCTCTCTCTCTCTCTCTCTCTCTCTCTCTCTCTCTATCTCACACACACACATGCACATCAAGTGCTGTCAATTAAATTATTCTTGAATATTAGAGAATTTGCCAATATTGCGTATACGCAACGTTATGCAAATAAATTTAGCTTTGCCTTGACCAAAGTCTCTGCGGATATTGGCCAATATGATGTGCATAAATGCAATGCGAGTCACTGGCCCAGCCGAACCCTGCACCATGAATGGAATGAAGTATTCAGAAATTAAAAAATACGCATACGTCATGTGAGCCCTGGGAATTAGAGGCACGCAAAATTCTCGTTTCTGGTTAATCAATAAAATGGCCTTTGAAATTCAATTAGTGTGTGTGTGTGGCGCGCTGGAAATAGTAAATCTTCGGAGCATAGTTCATAAGTATTTAAGAGCCCGGCTGGGCCCAGCAGCGGCCCACTTAACGGAGCCGGGCCAGCTGCTCTTGGCCAGGTGCAAGTGTGGGCCACACTTGGCCGGGCCGGGCAAAGTGTAATTAAATATCCATTTAGTGTACATTACGTTTCCTTTGGCCGACAAACGGGGCCGAAGAACCTGCAGCTGAGCTGAGCTGAGCTGAGCCGCGCTGGGCAGACGCTGAGCCAAAGCAAACAGGCTGGAAACCCCTTAAGAGCCAGCATAAGCACCGAATGCAGCCAGCAGCTGGAGGCGAGCCTGGCCAGGAGCCGTGCGAGAGAAGTTTAAAGAGCTGCTGCTTGTGTCTAAATGAATTTAAAAGTTTCTTCACTTCAGAAAACAGCGTCCAAGCCTCTGCCTGCGCCGCTCGCCACGCCACGCTCTTCATATTTTTAGCTATGCTCCTCGCCTTCACCCTCCTTCCACTGCCCACTCATCGTTCATTTGCGGCCGCTTGAGAGTTGCCCGCGGCGGCTGGACCGTGGACCGTGGACCGTGGACCGTGGAGAGAACTGTGCTCCCAGGCGCCCGCTCGTTTATTAAAGATTATGCTTATAATGACGTCGACAATGACGACAAGCAGCTGAATGCGCGACCCAAGCGCCGGCTGACCATCCCCGTTCCTCGGCTCAGCTTCATCTTGATGATTTTCTCAAAATTTTCCTTCGTGCTTTAAGTGTTTGCAATGTGCGCGTGTGTGTGTGTGTGTGTGTGTGTGTGTGTGGTTGTGTATTACGGTCCTTTTCCTTTTAGCTATCTTGCTTATATGCTTTATGTTATTTTATTTCATGGCTCTCCCTCTCGCCTTCTCTCTGCCTCTGTTGCTCCCTCGTTCGTTTCATATTTTGTATACATATACACTCACATTTTTTTCGTTTTTTCTGCCTCGGCCCTTCGGCTCCGCCTGAGCCATTAAAGTTTATTTTCTCCTTTGTTTATCAACGCTGGACCTGGGCCTTGCGGGCGCCGATATGGCCGGCACTCGCCCCACGCTGCGTGTCACGTGATTTGTGAAACAATTTAACACTCGAAATGCCGCTTTGCAATACTTTTCAGTGTCAGCGACGGCCAACCGAGAGGCCTACAGAAAATGTCGAGAGCGAATGTATGGGAGGAGATCCTTAGAATATGTGTGTAGAAGTTCAAGAAGAAGAACTTATGTAATTCAGATACAGGTCAAGAAATTCATATCGACAGATTTAGTGTAGATTCCATCCAAAATAATCTCATATACTTTAACGACACAGTTCGCACGTTTATTGCGACGAAAATTCTGATCCCCATATGAGTAAACCTCTATGGGGTATAACAGTATTCCCTTGAGCGCCATTATAACCGGACTCTAGTTTACATGAGATTCTATTGAATATCCTTGTATTATAATAATCCATATTATATATACATATAATCTATATAATATTATATAATATATTAATATTGAATATTATATTGTTAAAAGTTTAAGAGAAGAAGAAGTTAAGGAATTTATATACAGGTTTTTACTTTCCTTTATATGCCACTGAGCTATATTCCCTATGGTATATTCTTATATACGAATGCATAGGTGTTTTTTGCCTTTCGACCTCTATTTGTTCCAGTGCAGAGAGCCACAGATCTGGAGATCAAGAAGATATTATAGCATTCAGTTACCGAATTGAGACTTCGTTTATCTGCAGATATATTATAATTATTCATAACACTTGCTGTTCATTGAACAATACATATAGGAGTATATAGGTTCCTCTAGATCCTGCAGCTGCACAATTCCTAAGAATATAAATATTTTTGTGGATCTCCTTAAGCTTTGGCTTAAATTTGAGGAATAAATAAAGAAAGCTATGAAGCTACGATACAGGTCTGCCATACTCCATTTGTAAAGTTGGTGCTCCTTCAATAATATGTAGGAATATATACTCCGATATAGTGTAGAATGAGCAGGAAATTCGCATATTGTAATATTTGAGCTAAAGCAGTTCACATTTGCTCACATTTGGGCTCTACGCATATATCATTAAAATATTCCACTAGATATGTTTCATTTGTGTTTCATTTGATATATCTACGCTGCTTTCGGGTCACATATGGCCTCAGATTTGTGACACTTGTGACTTTGTCATTGTGCAACTGGCTGTGGCGCCTTTGCGGTTAGCGGCAGCAGGAGTAGGGGCAGCAGCAGGAGCAGCAGCTCTTTGGGCTTGTCTTTGGGGCAACTGTATCTCAATCGCTCATACAATACGGCTGCCCCATGCCGCATGCCGCATGCCCCATGCCTCATGCCCCATGCTGTCTGACAGCCTCGTTCTGTGCTCGTATTACTCGCAGTTGCTATTGTTTCTCTACTCTGTTTCATTTCTATGTCATTTCCGTCGCTGCCTCTGCCGCAGTCGCTGCCGCTGCCTCTGCTGCTGCCGCATTTAACAGCTAATTTCAACGAGAAAATTTTTGGATCGTGAGATTAGGCGGTGACAAGGAGGCCAAGTTTGTGGCATGTGGCAAGGCGGAAAGGTAGCTGGACTGGCTGCGCGGGTGGCCAGGCAGGAGGCGGACTAGCAGGAGCAGGAGCAGGAGCAGGGGCAGCAGCAGCAGGGTGCGGGCTGGGCAACGGCACTGCCAGCCATAAGTCATCCAACCGCCGCTTGCTTGTGCGGCGCTTATGCAAATTTGTGTCAGCTGACAAATGGGGCAGCATTTGCACAATGCCAACATCCCAGCCCCGAGGGCGGCAGGGGGGGGGGGGGGGGGGCGTGGCGGTGCCAAAAGAATGAGTCGGTGGCACTGCGAACGGGATGCTGCGACGTGTCTCTATATAAATATCATTTCTATTTGTATTATTTTTTTTTTTTTTTGCTTCCTCTGCTTCTTCTTCTTCTGCTTCTTCTCTGTTTTCTTTTTTCTCCGCCTCCGACTTGGTCGCTGTGATATTATTCCTCTTTTGGGTTTATGTTTTTTATGTTATTTGGGTCGGCCGCTTAGCCCGACATGATAAAATCGCATTTAAAATATTTTTTCATCGCCTTTTGCTGTTGTTGTTGCTGTTGTTGTTGTTTTGTTTTTATTTTGTTTTCTATTTTTGCATCGTTCCTCATGAATATAATAACTAGGCGGCGAGAAGAACAACATCAACAGCTAGTAAAGCTGGCAAATAGGTTGAAGTAGTTTTCATTAACGAACTAAACTAATGAAATTTCTATGCGAGAAAGTGACTCTCAGTGTGAGTGTGAGTGTGAGTGTGTGCGTGAGTGTGTGTGTGCGTTGGCTTGTGTGTGTGTGTAATCATTATTACTCGTTATTATATAATAAAGTGCGGCATATAATTTACACGTGCACACACACAAACACAAACACGCACACAGGCAAGTGCCACGCCTACAATGCGCCCATACGCCCATATGAGCTCTTATCACCCTGCTGCAAGCCGCACTCAGATGAAGACTTTGCTTTTAATTTTTCTTCTTCTTTTCGCTCGCTCTCTCTCGCTCTCTCGCTCTCTCTCTCTCTCTTTCGTTGCTGCCAACGACAGGACGCAATGCGTTGAAGACTCGCGCACCCACACACACACACACATTCGCGCACAAGCAGACACGCACATAAAATTATTTTCTTCATATAATAAGTGTAATAACTTTCATGTGTCGCCCATGTGGAATGTGGCACGAACCTCTGCGCAAATACGTGCGAGGGCAGCAAGAAAAGTTATTGAGAGTACTAAAGTTTTTATATGTATATGACTGACTCAAGATCAAAATGGACCTACTTTACTGTACTGTATATAACTATAGATTGAAATATATGAATATATAATATATTGTATATAAAATATAGTAAATTAGCATAAAGTTGTCTCATAACAGAGCGTATTATCATTGGGAGTAATGTTGAAGGGTTTGTTCAAGCTAGTAGCACGCTATTTCGTTTACTCGAATGCAAGAGAGTGAGACAAACATATATATGTGATCTCGGGTGTTGATTGGAGAGAGACAGAGAGAGAGAGACAGGGAGACAAGAAATGAGGTTGCTAAAAAAAAAATAAGAGAGAGAGAGAGAAAGTGTACTGCTTAGAGCATTATTATTATGTTAATAGAGGTTAGCAATAGATGTCTATAAATATGGAAAGCGAACATTATGAGCAGGTTTCAACGTATATATACATATATATAAATATATATTTTAAATACTGCAAAGCTTGTATGCTTAAGAGTAAAGTTTAGCAGAAGCTGTAGTCCATATACATATAGACATGTGTGTGTGTGTGTGTTAAAATTTATGCAGAGCTACTGCTCTAATCTACTGGCACAAGTTGGCAAATCAATTTATTATTGAATATATTAATTAAAAAGTATATTAAATATTAAATATTTATTATATATATTATATATATATTACTATATAAAACAATTTATAATTAACACTTACTGTTTTCTATTCAATTGAAATAATTATTTGTTATATTATTATTTTTTTTTTTTTTTTAATTTCACAATATACATACATTTATGTTAATGTATAAAAGATTTTCATTTAAGTTGATTTCCATTCAAATTTATAGTAATTATTTATTTTATAAATTAAGTATTCCCCTCTAATGAAACGAAGCACAAATAATTTATTATATGCATATTTATTAAATAGCATATTTTTAATTATATTTTATTTTTAATTTATATGTATTATATAATAATATTTTAGATAATTAATTCTCTATCGTAAATAAACTAAAAGTGCACTGCGATATTATTGAAACGGCCCTCGCATGTGGCTGCCTGTTTCAATCTCGCACTCTCTACTTCCCTAACGCGCATTCTCTTACGCTCCGCGTATGTACGTTTGTATGTCTCTGTGTGTGTGTGTGTGTGTGTGTGTGTTGTGCAGCACTTAAAGAGAATTGAGTGTAACTGAGGAGTGGGAAGTAAGGAGTGCGTTGTCCTCATTTGGGACTTTGCGCACAAATCCAGCATAAGACAATAAAAATCGTTGTAGGTGAAGTGTAGTTAGTAGTCAGTACGCGTGTGTGTGTGTGTGTGTGCGCGCCAGTGTGTGTGTGTGTGTGTGTGTGTGTGTATTAGGATGGGCGTATGAGCGCTTAAAGCTTCATGGGTATTTAAATATACGCGTTTGCAGCAGAAATACATATATGTACGCCCATATATAAACACACATATATATATGTATGTCCACATATATGTATATGTATATACATATATGACAAGAGAGTCAAAAAGTCAACAATTGCGAAACTTTCGCCAAGCAATTGTTCCACTCATTACAAATAACCAGCAGAGCATGTCAGTTTGGTGGGCGGGGCAGTGCGGGGCGTGGCCAGCAGCAGGGTCAGCGAGCAATGGGCAATGGGCAATGGGACAATGATAGGTATAAACAGGTTTAATTGTCAGCAGTGGGTTTAGCAGTAGCAAGAGCACTATTGAAGGCTGCGAATGCCGAAATCAAACAAGAACAGCACAAACTAACCATAGAGAGAGGGAAAGCAGGAATAGCTGAAGAAGAAGAAGAATGAGAAGAAGCATTGTTTCCGTTTGCTGCTTACATAAAAACTCAAGCAGACGACGAAAATAAATAGTAAATACTTGAAATTTCGTTAAGGGGGAAAGAGAAATGAAATCTGGTAATAAAAAGACTTTTTCATATTTCAAATTGAATTGAAAAAAAAAAAATAAAATAAAATAAAATAAATGTAATCTATATAAACTATTTTTATATTTCTAAAGCGCCAAGCCAGAACTGAACAAATAAAAAATGATTATATTATTGTCGAGGCATACTAAGCCAAGTCATAGTTAATCTACATTATCCACATTGGTTTTTTCCCCTATATTATTATAGTAAACCAAAAACTTTAGAAAAATAATTGATCTTGAGAATATTCGATATTGGGTTTAAATTACAAATCTAAAAATAGTTATATATATTTATATTATATTTTTATAAAATTTTAAAGTATTTTCATATAGTTAACTGAATTTATTTACTTTATTATTTTTATAGAAATATATTTTAAATTTTTATATTATTTAAGTATTTTTCTTTTTTCAATAATTTATTTAAATATTCAATTAAATTCATTTCACGATTTTTAAATATTATTTTAAATAATATTGGAATATTTTCAGTTTAAATATATATATATATTTTTTTTTCCATTTTGTTCATGATTTTTTTTTTATTTATATTTAAAGTTATTTATTTCATATTCATATGTTACTATTTAAATATGTAGTAATTAATATATGTTTATTTTCAATTATAATTACTTTTTAATTAGTGTTAGTTAAATTCAAGATAATTTTAATAAAAATTTATGCTCAATACAAAAAGATTTAAATTGAGCCATAATTATTTTTATAAACTTTATTTAATTTAAATTTTTTTCTTTTTTTTTTAAATAAAATATGAATTATTTTAAGATACTTTTTAATGTTGCCTTAAACTTGGAAGTGAATAAGACCATCAAAGGTCGTCCCTAGATGCGGCAAAGTCAAGATACTTAGACTTAACTTAATGCTCTCTCCCTCTCAGTGATTTTTCAAAATATGTGCAGGGTATTAAATAGTCGCAACTTTAATCAGTTAATGCGGAACTATTCCCTTCCAGTTGGCAGTTGTTAACAATGTTTACAATGGGCTACGTACCACAAGCCAATTGCGATGCTTTCTCTCTCTCTCTCTCTCTCTCTCTCTCTCTCTCTCCCTCTCTCTCTCTCTCTCTCTCTCTCTCTCGTACATACACACACACACAACTATTATTAGTCGTGCTTTTAATTGCACTTATTATGCGCAGACTTATCGCAAATGTCATACAAAATTATTTCGCAATTTCAGAGCAATTTCATGTCAACCATTTGGCCTTAGCCTAGTCTGTGCTTTCCTCTTGCATTTCCCCTTTGGCTTGCTTGATTTTCCTTCGTTCTTCTGTATTTTTTATATATTTTCTTATATTTCTTTTTATTTTGTTGTCTGTCAATCGACAATTGAAAACTGTGGCTGGCCACAAGACACAGACAACAGCATCTGTTGTTCGGAATGGGCATGCTCATTGCATACTTTTGCGCGCGTGTGCCTGTGTGTGTGTATGTGTGTGTGTATGTGTGCAACTGAGTAACTCATTTGATCCGAACATTGTCCAGCTTTCGTCCTCTGCACAATTATCAGTGGTCGCAACTAACTCGCGGACGCCGCACATTGCAAACGGGTCGATTCGAACTTTGCTGCGCTTCAGAAAGGATTCAACTGGATCTATTGGAACTATTTGACGACACGTGTGATATGTTGAGCCTTAGTATTGGTGGGGGCGTGTTGCATTAAGTGAGTTTAAGCAAAGTTTACAAGTGTATTCGGATGGTGTTATACAATCAGCCAGATGAAACGTTAACCCTTGTTGAATAATCGATAACACTTTAATTGATAACAACAATCGATAGCAATGCGTGTTAACATAAGAGCAATATAAAGAGCTGTCGTATTTGATTTATATACTTGAATCATACTCAGGTGCATATCTAATGCAATTACAAATAATCCCTAGAGGCTTACAACTTTGACCGATAAACCATAAAGAACTGTTATTTTGCTGACTTTAGCATTACATTAGGGGTGGACTTATCCTAAGCAGCTCGTATCCCTCATTAATATCATTTTTTTTTTATTATTACCACGACTTTAAATCGTGTGATTCTGAAAAAGCATCCAATACAGGGCTGTTCATATTCGAGCAACCCATCTGGGAGCCCGACAAGATTGCCATTGCTTTCCTTTTTTTACCTTAATAATATCATTTATAGATGTTGATATTAATGATTTTATTGAGTTCCAGTAGATTTGTTTCAACATCATCTCTCAATTGAAGGCGTATGCCGTACGGTCCGTATTGTGTTCTTCTCTGTTAAAAGATATAGGGCTGCCAGATAGTGGAGTTTGAACAGCTCTCAAACTAAACTCATCTTAGATCAGCCTCAGGGTCAGGTTTCTAACTTTTTTAGTGTCCGCAAGGTAAATGTCCTCAGCACACACACACACACCAACATTTCCGAAAGTGCAAGGAAACGAGTTTTCTCCGCCTGATTTGCTCAGCTCAGCTCAGTTGAGGTCGACGGCTTTAAGGCGCTTTCCATTCGCCATTTGTCATTTGCATTGAACAATTTTGTGCCGTCACAAATATAATTGCAACTTTGCAACGGCCAGGTGGCAGCTGGAGGGCAGCTTAAAGAGTTCCCCTAAACGCTGCAGCGAACTGCATTAGTGTGGCGGGCGCCACAGTTCGAACAACCACTCGAGCAGCGGAGCCAAATTAAACGAAACTTGAAAGAAAACTGCGCCCAGCTGTAAAGCGGACGCGAAATGAGTGAACTGGAAATGCAAATATCCACAGCGAGCGAGCGCTGAAAAAAAAAAAACAAAAAAAAAACAAAGAAAATAAATAACCGAAAGCCTTATGGACATTTGTTGGCAGTCTTTGAATTTATTTTTATTTCAATTCTCTTTTTTTTTTTCTTTTCTTTTCATTTCTTTTGGTTTTGTTTTTGGTTATTTCACGAATTGGGTCCTGGGGTCAGGTCAGCCCCAGCCCACACCTCACGGTCCCCTTTGTGGCAGACCAACAACGCATTTCGCGTTGTTGTTGCTTCGTTTGTTGTTGCTGTTGTTGGTTCTTTTCCTTTTTAATCACTTGACCTTTTGCGCGTCGTGTGCTTTTAATTTATTATTGCGTCCCAACCGCACTCACAAGTTTTCTTTTATTTTTCTCGATTTGTTTTGGATTTTTTTTGTATTTTTTTTTTTTTTTTTTTTTTTTTTTTTTGTGGGCAATGTTTAACTGCAGGAAAGAAAAATATAAATCTTGAAATTGACTTCTTTTCGGTGGGCGAACGCGAGTTTTGTTTTAGTTGCCTTCATTGCTGTTCTTGTTGTCGTTGTTGTTGTTGTTGTTGTTTTTTGTTACCTTTTTACAAACTGTCGCCTTTTTGAGTTGTCGCTGACAGCGTGAAAATCAAGATAAATGTGTTTGCTCCTCTTTACGCCTCTATTCCAATGTGTTTGCACTTGATGCTGTGGTTGTTATTTCATTGTTGTTGTTGTTGTTGTAGCCATTGCACAGCTGTTGGCGGCTACGACACCATTTTTATTTAAAAATTAATTTCATTTTGAAATCGAATTGAGCAGAGTCGAGCGCACTGAAGTTGCTCATTAAAACGAAAGCGAGAAATTTGGTTACAGTTCCATAAGCATTTAAGAATCGTAGCTCGCTGCCCAAGTCCTTCAGAAATGAGCAAACGTCAGTATGTAACAGACTGTTGGATCAGCATCAGCAACCCATATAAATCAATTTGCTTTGTATGCAGTGGAAATTACCAGCTCTAGCTAAGCATATGTGAGAGAGTGGGAGACCTGATGAAATCTCGTCTTCTCATCTTCTGCTCTCATCTTCTACTCGGGCTTCTCTCTGCCAACGAGCAGATCAACTTGAAGCCACAAATATAATTTTTGTATACATGAGCGCAAAGGTTTTTGTTTTCTGCGTGTTTCTAAGAATTCAAATTTAGTCTTAGAGAATTATAGACTTTTATTATGCAACTTTTTGATGTGTTCAATTGAAAATATAGTTGATATTCGATATAATGAAATTTGATCGGTATATATGTATACATAAATTTATATCTTCATATATTACTCGTCAAATGAAGCCACGTTATTCGAATTATTTGTATTGCCATCTGACTCTTCCTTTTATTATTTGAGGTGAATAATGAGATGCGTGCTACCTAAGCGTAAAGTCACTCCAATAACATCTGCACCACAGCTCTCTAAAACTCTCAGCCTCACACCAACACTACTGTAACAGTATGAGATGCTGTTAGATTCGGCTTTAGACTCATGCTACTCCACTCTGCTGTTAAACTCTGCTGTTACACTGCGCTATTAGACCGTTCTGTTAGACTCTGCTGTTGGACCATGCGACAGCATAGACGCTCCTGTTAAACTCAGCTGTTAGACTCAACTGTTTGGCTCTGCTGTTAGCTCTAGACTACGAGTATGCTGTTAGGCTCTGCTGTTAGACTCTGCTATTCGACTCTGCTAATAAGCTCTGCTGTAAGACTCAACTGTTAGGCTCTGCTGTTAGACTCTGCTCTAACTATGTATGCTATGCAACTCTGTTGTTAGACTCTTTTGTTGCACTCTGCTACTGGTCTCTGCTGTTGTTAAACTCTGGTGTCAGACTCTATTGTTTCGCTCTGTAGTTAGACTTTGCTGTTAGGCTTTGTTGTTTCCGCTGCTAGATTCTGCTGTTAAACTCTGATGTTCGTTTCTGTTGTAAGTCTCTGCTGTTAGACTCTTCTGTTAGCTCTACATTATTGTGTGCTTTTAAGGCAATTTTGAGTTGATCTGCCTCGACTAATGCACTTGCTGGGTGGTGTTTAAGTATTTAAGCTCTGAGGCTATCCTCTGATTTCTCTATATGCTAATATATGCCGCTGCATTCCGGAGAGAGATTTTTTATTTTCAACTCTTATCTATTATCTGCTTAAAGCAAGGGTTTTGTTGAATATTCCTGTACTCAATCGAGTGGACGTTAGGCATGCTCTTAGGTTCTTCTCAAATCACTCCCTCAATTCACTTGAGTGTGTCAGGAGCTAGATTATAGAAAGAATAAAAATGAATAAAGTTATAAATGTATGAATTATTACTTATGTATATACGCCGTTAGGCATCTCTCGTAATGCCAACAATAAATATAAATAGTTTTACATTTATTAGAGGCTAAAGCATAATCTTCGTAATTTGTTTAAAGCCAGAGCAAATGTCTCCAGTGTCGCATGCCCAATATCTATATGAATGCTCATATATACTCTCAACTTTCTCTTGAAATTATCACAATGTCCGGCGCACATGACAGAGTCCAACTAATCACAGCCCTAAGCCATACAAAATCACAAAATCTATCACGTTCTTGACTCAATGTGTACTTGGAGTCAGTCACTGCAGACTCGACAGCCAGCCAGAGAGCCACAAGTTTGACAAACTGACCAGGCCAACAGCTGTGCTCATGCGACTAGATTCAGGATGTGCACTGTGGGATGTGTGCGAATGCGCATGAATGGGGTCTCTTGGGCTGGAGGTGAGCTGGCAGCTGAGTGGATTCAATTCAATGGAGATGATGAAGCTGCTGCTGAATGGCCCAATTAAAGCTGACATGCGAACAGCTTCATTATAATGTAGATCTACAGGGTATCTTGCCGTCCGTGCCTGTGCATCACTCTACTGGGCTGACTGAAATGAATTCCATGAATAAATCTACTGACTGAGTGCCGGCTGCTCTGCACTTTTCTGCTCTGTTTGGCTTAAAAGCTTAGCGTATAAAACTCAAATTATGCGCTTCGAGCTGCTGAGCTCTTAACTATGTGTGCGTGTGTGCGAGTGTGTGCGTGTGCGTGCGTGTGTGTGGGTAGTCGTGTTTACGTGCGAGCGACTTGATGGTGTCTGTGTGTGACTCCTGTTGCTTAGAGCAATTAAACGATAAGCGTAATCTACGGCGTCAATTTGCCAATTGTCGCACTCACAAATGCGTGAAGGCGTCAGCGCGGCATTTCAATTAGCCACCAATTCCCAAGAGTACTTACTAACAACAACAACAACAATAACAACAATAACAACAACATCGATTTCGACAGTTGGATATGTATATATATATATGTGTACATAGATATGTATATCCTTACCTCCCTCCAGCTGATGCTTTTGCATGTGTGTGTGTGTGTGTGTGTGTGTGCGTGTATGCGTATGTGTGTGTGGCCTTTGCGCATATTTCATGAACTTGAGAACGAGAACAAACACAGCGCACAAATGCCGTGAGTGTTCAAGGCGATGGCGATGCAATGCTCCCCGTGGCTGTGGCCGTGGATAGGACTGGGACTGGGGCTGGGGCTGGGGCTTGTGCGGGTATGGGGGGCCGCTGAGTGCGGCCAATTAGCACAAAGGCATTTGACTAAGTACACAAAAGTGTTTCCGTTTAGGCAGCACGTCAAGTGACAATTAGCCAGGCCGCAGTCAGCCCGTGATTCGGTTTACATTTTTGAGAGGCCTCGCGGCAGCCGCGACGTCGCGACTTAGAATGCACATAAATAGCTCGAGCTGCTCTCTCTCTCTCTCTCTCTACACACACGCACACATGTATACATTTGATAATCAGCGCAAAGCCTAAACAAGTTATCGCCTTAACATTGAGCACTCAGAGCGCGCTTGGGGAAATTCAATTTAAAAGCTCTTGAGCTAAAATGAAAATGAATGAGCCCAAAGTTGTTTAAATATTTTTATTTTTATTTCTGTTTAATAAGTTAACAATTGCTTTAGGTGCTGCCACCTTTGGAGCAACTTTTCTAAATGAAAATTAAAGTAAATAAATAAATAAAATTAAATAATTAAATTAAATACATTTTTAGATCTTTATATATTAGATCTTCTTTTTTTATTTTATATCAATTTATATGTGTACATAAATACAACTAAAGTAAGCGTGGTAATTGATGCATTTCTAGACCCTGTCCTGCAGCTCTTGAGGGCGCTGGTACCTAGGGCTTATTCCAGTACAGGTGCTGTAAGAGCTATCATGTAATTCGATGGCATATTTGACAGCCTGCGCTCAGCAGCTATTCAGATGTTTGGCTCTCGATCCGCTCTTCGCTATATCCTCATTTGCTAAACTTGATTCAACTATAATTACAACATGATAATGTCTTTTCTTGACTTAACATCTGCATGCTCTAATAAAAATAATAATGTAAACACATGATCTTAATGCAACGCCCATCTCTCTCTCTCTCTCTCTCCCTCTCTGTGTTGCATTTTGCAGCGTTCTATCGCGGAAACTAAAGCCACATCTGGTCGCCGACACCGTCAAGCAGTACATAAGTCGGGCGCAACGAACGACAAAGAAGGGTTCTCAAGAGCAACAAAATAACATGGAGTTTTTACGTGGTGTCTATGCGTTTATGCAAGTGAGTAGATCATCGGTGAGTGTCAATTATTTCCATTTTAACAACTGTACTAATCCATATCAACTTGCTCTATTTTTATTCCGGCAAAAACGTTTTGGTTCTTGTTTACCTCTATGTTTGTTTTTTTAACATATCACTAAACAACCAATGTTGATTCGATATCATTCGAGCAAAAATACCAAAAAAAAACAACAACAAAAATAATGAATAAATAAAACAAAATATATGTAACATCTATCTACTACTATCTTACTTGTTACTACCTCTACAACAACCTTTGTAAACATAAAAAAAATCGAAAAAAAAATCGAAAAAAAAACCAAAAATACAATACAATTTATGATATACGAAACAAACAAAATATAATATATATAAAACGATAAATATTGGCCACGTCAATGTACATAACATATGTTACACAACATGACAACTTCATGTCTCTTGTCTGCCTTCCATGTAATTGTTAACTTGAGAACAAACTAAACAAAGAAAGCAAGGCCATCAGCTGACTCGCATGATCGAATCAAAAAATGCATCTATGTGTGTATATATTTGTATATATACATATGTATTTGCTTAGTCATGTATGTATGTATCGACAACTGAAAACCATCTCCAACTCTGGGTCGACATCCTCGACGAGCCCAAAGGCGACGACGGAGCAGCAGAGCAATCATGTTAGGCCATCGATACATACATATATATGTACATATACATAGACCCCTAACAAAACTAGGTATAATCCATATAAACCAATAACCGAATAACAGCATTAATCAAAAAGAAAAACCAAAAGAAAAACCAAATGAAAACAGCCAAAGAGCTAAACCAAAACCAATCACAAGGCGAGCGAGCGACTCCAATTTGCATGTCTCTCATACCAAGTTACCATGACGAACAGCAACCTGTGCCCTAGGCACGCCCATTACTGACTCTCATATCAGCATCATGCGCGGCGTATATACGATCTGCTAGGGCTCTCTCTTTCTCTCTCTCTATCTCTCTATCTGTCTCTCTCTCTCTCTAATCATCATTCGAAACATTGCCAGCCGAAATGTGATTCTAAATAGCGAGCGAGTGAGCGTGCGTCTAACAAGCATTAGAAACCAACATATTCTAGACATTAAAATAATCAAAAAATAAACGAATCAAGAATTAATCAAATATTTGAACAATAAACAAAAAGTGTATGTATATATGTACTTGTATATATGTATATACATATGTAACACACAAAATAATTTAAAACGACAAAATGCAACAAAAGACAGACATAAAAATAATGTATATAAAAAATACTAAAATACAAAAAAATAAGCAGAAAAAAAAAAATAGCCAAAACAAAACAAAGAACGAACAACAACAATTGCTAAGGACGCGTTAGGCCCAGCAGCGAGCTGACCATTTTCATAGAGCAACCACTTGCCCATTGCCCATTGCCCATTGCCCACTTACCCATTTGCCCATTGCCCACTTACCCATTTGCCCATTGTCCATTTGCCCATTGTCCATTGTCCATTGTCCATAACCATAGTCCATTTAATAACCATTGTCCATTTGCCATTCCATTCAGATTCAGATTCAGACTCAGGCAGCCACGCCCATACTCCTCTCTCTCTCTCTCTCTATATATATATATATATATAAATCTCTGTCTCTTTCTCTGTCTTTATGTTTATACAAGTGCACACATATACCTATGCATATGTGTATACATCTTGTCTCTTATGTAATGCCATCCACATACATATACATACATACAACTATATATGTATGTCTATCCATCTAACAACAACAACAACAACAACCGAAACAAATAGACAACAAAGTCATTTGTCGAGATTTTCGTTCTTCTCTTAATAGTTTTGATTTGCTCATTATCATTGTAATTGGCTGTAATTTGATTGACAATGCTTAGCGGACCATGAACTGTGCATAAATGTTAAATATATTAGTTGACTGTTTGATTTCTTACATTTTTCTATTTTCTTTTATTTGAACAAATGAACAGATAACAGATAAAATGCCAAATTTGTATTTGTGTAGCTTAAAATTTAGTCAATGTGTTGATTTCTTCAGTTTCTCTGTCTGTGTATGCATTGTTGTCTATGTATGTATGTATGTGTGTATGCGTGTGTGTGCGTGCGTATCTATGCTTATGTTATGTTAGGCTTACCTTAATTTGTATCGATGTTATTTACAACCACACACACACACACACAAGCCTATGCGCACATTGCGTATACGCATAGTTGGGCACAGATAATCTAGTCCCGAAACCGTATTGAAATTTCACAATGTTTTAAACCAAAACTACTCTATATTATTTCTCAAAATACTCAAAAAAAAAAAAAAAAAAAAAAAAACCAAAAAAAAAACCACAACAAAAACAACAAAAAAAACAACGATGATCTCATAAACGACCTGAAGATCGACTACAGCAACAGCAACGGCGGCTATGAGACGACCCTCAGCCTGGTGAACGATACGAACGAGGCAACAGCGACAGCGATGCGCGATGCTGAGCAAGCAGCAAGCTTAAAGGCAGCAACAGCAACGATAGCAACTAGAGAGACGCTGGCTGGCGAAGAAGCTGAGGGCCCAGCTGCAAGTTCAGGGCATCGACTGGCCATCCAGCCCAGATCTGCGCCAAAGCGGAGCCAGCGCCAGAGTCAGAGTCAGAGTCAGAGTCGGACTGAGACTGAGACTGATGCACTGTTGCCACAGAATCTAGTGATGCTGCAGACAGCAGCCGTAGCCGCCAGGACAACCACTGACGATAGTTGAGAGTGCGGCGATATGTGGATCGCCACCAGAGCAGCTGCAGCCAAGAAACAATGATCGAACGACAAAGATAATGCTAACCATGTGATAACTCGTATGTATGTGTGTGTATATAGGCCATATACTTTATAAACTAATGAACAGCAATGAAAGCAACGTGAGAACGTGAAACGTGAAACGTGAAACGACGACAAAATATTCGAAAACAGGGCAACTAACAGTACGGTGGCCTTAGCTTGTGCAACTGAATCAAACTTGTAAATCAAAAATCGAAAGACGATATCGATAACAATAATCAAAAATAAGCCATCAAACTCTCAACAACCTAATCAAACAGACTAAAAACCTAATCGTGTCATCAACAACAAACAGAAGCATATATCTATACAGCATATATCATCGACAGCAGCCAGCAGCAGCCACACAAAAGTCTTCAGCAAGCAGTGCAACAGCGATAGCAGTAACAGTAACTGTACGAGTAACAGTAACAGTAACAGTAACACTCACGTTAACAGTTACAGCATCACATTGACATTTAACTGTAACTGTCTGACTACGAAATACGAAACGCTCAGGCTACGACTGATCTGAATTGCGTGCGTGCGTCGTGCGTGTGTGTGCGTGCCACGCCCACCACCGGCCACCGCGTGCACTCAGAGGGTTGGTTGGTGCCCGCGGTGCCATCCCCCCAAACGCAAAGTGATAGAAAATGGTAATTACAAACAAAACAATTCTAGTCATTAACTATCCAAAAGAAAATACCAAAACCAGAACCAAGAACCAAGAACCAAAAACCAAAAGAAAAGAAACTCTAAAGAAAGTCCTCAAACTCTACTCTATACTACCCAGCTATCCAGAGCTCACTCTCTCTCTCTCTCTCTCTCTATCAGTTTCTGTCTCCCCTCCTTTACTATCCGTTAATCACACTCTCTTCAAATGCGTTTCCTTTCATAATTCAAATTGCATATATTGTAGTTCAGATAATTATTAGATGCAAATTCGTTTTCCAAATATTTTATCGTTTTTTTTTTTATGCTTTAGCTGTCGATTAGCCGCGCACCAGCGCCATCTAGCGGCTAATATTTGTGTTCGATTTACGCATTTGGTTCATTTTTAATTTCATTTGGCTTTGTCGCTTCTCTCTTTGTCTCTCTCTTTCTCTCATTTAGTTTCTTGCGTTTTGAGTCGGAAAACATGAGCGCGATCAACCCAAACAAAGAACTAAAAAAACTTGAAACAAAAACAGAAAGACCAGAAAATATAACGATTCCATTTTAGGGGATGCAAATTGATTGCAATTGAAGCGTAATCGATAATCGATATTTTATCAAAAGCAACGTTTTACGTGAGAATTCAACGGTAACTAATTGCTCGCCTGCCTTAATAATAAAAAAAAAACATATATATGCTGCTGTCTACAAAAAACATAAATAAATAAACCAAAACAAATTGAAAAAAAAAAAACACAACAGAACATAATAATAATAAATAACATAATGAAATTATATAAATAATTATGAAAAATATATGAAACTAATCAAATTTAATACAAACTAATTATAAGTAATGAGAGCAAGCCATACCAAATGTTTCTCTCTCCATATATATATCTATCTCTCTCTGTCTGCCTCTCTCTCTCTCTCTCTAAGTACCTATATTGATGTATATGTAACTCCATATACACACCCATACCCACACACACACACACACACACACAGTCACAAAGCCATGTAAAAGTATAGTAAAGTGTTGCGAATGCTTTGTCATGAATGATCATAATAACTGAACAATCCGATGATAAATTGAGAATATATACATATATATTATACGACCGATGGCCCCAAGCCGTCTCAGCGGAATTTCTTTTCATTTAATTTCTGTTACACATATAAATATCAAAATATATCTACTATAATTTTCCACATATATCAATAACGATGACTATTTATGCGTATCAACTAAGTGAAAAAGTACAGTTTACAATTTACCTTATAACAATATTGAACAAAAAAAAGAGAAACTAAACAAAATGCTGCGATAAGTAGTTCCTGCAAGTCCAAGCATCGATTCATCAACAGCATTTTAGCCCCTAAATAGCTCTATTGCCGCGTATATGTTGTTCTGTTTAAATAATTTGCAAAACAAAATACCAAAAAAATACAAAAAAAAAAAGAAAACCAAATCGAACTCTGACAAAACACATAAAAGCAACTTGAAATTTAGCAAACTCTAAGCGGGAACATTGCCCTCTCTCTGTCTCTCTCTATCTATCTATATATATATATCTCTCTCTCTCTGTCTGCCAATCTCTCTATCTCTATCTATCTATCTACCTATCGCTCTCGCTCTCGCTCTCTACCTATTTAATTACTTGCAAATGTTTTTATTTATTTTGTATTTTAAAATTTCCAATTCTGTTTTATGATTTCGATTCGTTTGGGTTTCAAATGAAAACAAAAGGCTTCACACTGATCCACCCTTCCCTAGCCAAAGCTCCACATAACCCCACTAGCACACAACCAGCAGTTCGTTGAGATAACGTCGAAATGAAGCATTAATTGAATAAGTCCAGAGATCGTAGGGCTCTCTGTAATTTGAACCGATTCTTGAGTTTCGCCTTTTTATGTTTTTCTTTTCAATTGATTTCGTTGACCTGACGTAGTTAAGAGCAAATTGCACGAGTCTAAACAGCATTCATATTCGAGTGAAAGAATTGAAGCCTGTCGTACCTATTCTTATATACAAGCTATATATATCCATATATATATATACATATATTCGATACTGTTTTAATTTTTCCTTTATTTTTATCGGCGCTTAAAGTAGCCCAAAAATATACCACATGGCAGATAATAAATTAACCATATCCGTATTCGTATTCGTACTCATATTCGATATCGTAATCCGTAATCCGTAATCCGTAATCCGTATTCGTAACCGTAACCGTAACCGTAACCGCATACAATAACCAGTCAAAACACACGGCACATGTATGTATGGTATATGTAACTCTACACGTACGTATCTCTATCTTTATCTCAAGTATCTGAAACTAACCTAACATCTAAGCAAGCTAATGCGAAAATATATATATATATATATGTACATACATACATACATACATGCATACTTAACATAGGTGTACTTTATTCGATTGCCATATTACATATAAGAATTCCTTCCAGATCGTGGTATGTATAATCTAATGATATTTTTAGCTACACGCACACACACACATACATATGTAAATATGTGTATGTGTCTGTGTAAGTGATGTATGTATGTTTATAATATGTAATATGTACATGTATATATGAATGTGTATGTGTATGTGTATGTGTATGAGCTAATGTATGTGTATGTGTATTCGTATGCGTTGCTAACTAACATGAGCATTATAACATTAACATAATCATTAACATTAACATAATCATTAACATGAAACCTTAAACAATGAACATTAACTCGTATATACCCGTACATACATATATATACCGATATACTAAACACCAATTAACCGTATCTTATTAGCTATTCGTATCGTAAACTGTATCCAAATATTGTGCCTTGTTCTTATCTATAACGGAATTGATTTTGAGTTCGAATTGGTTCGATTTGTGATTTGCGAATTGTGATTTGATGCTGTTCCTATTATTTTAGTTCTCGATGTCTTTGTTTCATTATGATTTCCAATGCTCCGATGCGCAACCATTGGCCCTAGAAACGCGTGTTCTATGGCCGAGGGCGATGCGATAACCTATCGACCACCTATCGATAGGTGTGCGCGCGCGAGCGATTGCTGCGATCATGCCATCACTATCATATGCATATATCGTATTTATATATCGTATCTTGTACTTGTACTTGTTACTCCAACATATGCATACATACATATCTATACATATATACACATATATGCATACGTATGTTATATATCTAATCCAATATGTTCTTTGCGTATATGCCTACATATATATATGTTTGTGTGTTCACTCTCTCTCTCTCTATATATATATATATATGTGAGTATATAAGCGAAAAACACTTATAATAAACTATTATTATTATTCATAATACCAAAAAGTAGTTGTCGTTGTTGATGTTGTTGAAAATGTGCAATTTTGATCGAAAGCAAAACCAAAAACAAAACAAAAATCAAGAAAAACTCAATTTAAGTCAATCAAAAGCGAAAGCAAACAATATGTGAAGAATTTTTATCAAAAGAAATGCCAAACTGAAGCTGAGCCCAAAAACAAACAATATATACATATATATTTATAAAAACCGAACAAAATCTATAATCAAACACAAAATACTTAAGCTATATACTACTCGAATGAAGCATCTGTGCAGTTCAAGCGGCGACACGCCCAAAAGTATGCAACAGTCTTATTTTTGCATGCCGCCGCTCGCCTCGGCATGCGGCTGGTATTTTTGCAATGGAAACGCTTTGTTTTTTGATGATGAACCAGACGAGCCAACCGAAACCGAAAACCGAAAACCGAAACCAAACCCAAAGCCGAAGCAAACACCAAGCCCAACCAGGCAACCATCCATAAGAATCCTTGCCTCAAAACCCCAACAAACAACTGAAATCCTCTCCACCTTCTTCTTCTACTACTACTCACAATGCTAATTTCAATGTTTTTTTGTGTGTGTGTGTGTGTGTGCGTGCGTATAAAATTGTTGTATTAAATTTGGTTAACTAAATATATAAAATGTATAAAAATATGTATATATCTATCTGTATATGCATATCAACTGAATCAAAGCAAACGGACAGGCAGCATATATGTTGGCAATCGAGCAATTCATACCCCCAATCCTCATATCGTAATATCGTAATATCGTAGAGTCAGCCAGATTTTTTGTGCAGATCAACTCCACTCAATACCACTTGAGCAGTTGACAGTCATTTTTTTTTTTAGATGTTTTGAGATCTGTGTATTGTTTATTATTTTGAAATTTCGATAAGTCCAAAAGAAAGACAAAAACAAATGAAATATCACAGTGTTTGAACGAAATTCAAATGTATGCCAAAAACAAAACAAGAAATATATTCAAATATACCAAGCAAAAAATAAAGATACCAAAACAAGCATATATTATTGCAAAATACATGAACTAACACTTAAACCAGTACCAATAACATATATACTAAACTATCCTATATATACTATATACTACTAATACATATATACTGATATATGCTTAACAGCTCCTATTATATATACTCAATACTAACAATAACTGTATTATATGTATCCACACACACCGATAACCCCCTCACACAAGTAAACAGCTTGCAACGGGCAACCTTTTACCACACACACGCACACATACACCTGTACTTTGTAACTTGTGTCTCGTATTTTTTTGATCCTTGTATGTATCTATGTATATGTATATATACATAGTTAACCTTTAACTAATCACAATGGAGAGCTCAGCTCCATTTTATTTATTTATTTTTTTTTTACTTCGATTTCCAATGTCCTGCAGCTCTAACGCAAATGGTCCTTGCTTTAGTTTGCATTTTCTGCAAGGACTCCGAGCAGCATGAACTGCTTTCGTATTCGTAGCATTGTCCCGACACACACCCACACCCACTCACACACCCACACCTACACTAATGCACCCATAAATAAGCTCATCAATTGTGAAATGTAAATACCAAAACACTCAACTCAAACGTTTCCACTTGCACGAATAATTTACCAATATATATCAATGATATAACATATATACATATAAATATCTCACGTAAGTCTCATCACCATAAAAGTAGTATATAAATATATATATATATGAATAAAAACTTTATAAATACTTTATGCTTCATTCTTTGCTTTCTTTTTCTCAATTTAAGTGCACTTGAATATTTGACTTAAACGCATGTCTTGCTTATATCGTGTATCGTATATCGCATATCATATATCGTATCATATGTGGGCAAATATCTGCGTACGTTGCACACTTTGGGGAGCCAAATGCGACTCTCTTACCTGAGGGATTACAGTTTGAAATATATTTATTATATTTGATACACCATTTACAAACATATATATATCTATATGTATATTTTTATCATTTATTCAAGTCAATTTCGTATTACCTTTAGCTGTCACGGCGACTCAACGGCTCAGGGATTAACTAAACTTAATTTTATTTATGAATATATATATGTATATATATACCTATATATATATTTATGCATATATCTACCTATGATTAACTGTAAATTGTTTTGCCTAAATACTCGACTAAGAGCTCGATAAATTCTCGTTATGTTTAAGCAAATGAAGCAAGTGCTTGCGACCTACTCTTACTACTGCTCATTCCAGTTTGTTGCTCGCAATTTTCAGTCTCTATTTATCTATGAAATATACACAGACATACACAAACACACAAGCAGATACACTCACAGACATATGAAGACATGTACTCGCCCACTCGTTACTCAGGCAATTTTGGGGAGCACTTTCTCTAGGGATTTATAGTGAATCAGCTGTGAGACGAGCGACGACTACTCGTTACTCGTAACTTGCTACTCGCCTCTCGCTACTCGCCTCTCGCTACTCGCCTCTCGCTACTCGCCTCTCGCTACTCGCCTCTCGCTACTCGCCTCTTGCCTCACATTAGTTGGCCTACAGGCATAGCTATAAACCTATAAACCGTTGTTCTAGCCGCTGCTTGTTTATGGCCGCAAGCACTCGGTACTCGTTACTTGTTACACACTCTCTGTGGCACTTTGGCGCTTGACGCCTCGCGCTTGACTTGAATTTATTATTGAATTACTGTAAGAGTTCTTAGACGCATCCTAATGAGGCATAAGTGGCAGACAGTGTGCGCCCAGCGAACAGAATAATAACGCCAAAGCCATCCTGTGTGAGCTGCCTCAGGCACTCGTAGAGCACTCGAGCGCAGGGCGCTAAGCCCTGGCTAAGCCAGTGAGCTGTATTTTGTAGCGAAACTTATTTTTATTGCCAAAATGTATTGCCAATGTTGTTCTAATAGCAAAAACGAGCTTCAGGCCAGCGCCCCCTCCCTCTGTCTGTCGCTGTTATTGCCTTGTAGTCCCAGCAGCAGCAGCAGCGGCAGCAGCAAATTCCGACTCGCCATCAAATACATTGTTATGGTTACTGGGCAGAAGTCAGTCAGTCGCATAGTCATTGCAGTCAGTTGGGGAAATGCCATTTTGTTAATCAGCCCGTAAGCGTAAGTCACTTCACTTCAGTTCATGCTCACATGATGCTTATTACACACACGCACACGCACACGCACACGCACACAATGGGTATTAGGATAGGGCAATTCGGACCTGGGGACTGTGAATACACAGAATCCACTTCGCTATATATTTATATGTATGTGCGGGTTGGCCTTGCGTTGCTTTGCCCGCTTTATTTCGTTGTGTTAAGTAGCGAATTTTTGGTTTTACTCTGAGTTTACTTTTATTGCTTTCGACTATTTATTATTATTTGTGTTACATATGTGATTAACGCCTATTTTTCGTTGGTAAAAAAGAAACAGCAACATAGAAAGAAAATGAAACACTTTCAAACTCATCGCTCTTGTTCGCCCTCGCCCTCGAATGTGCTTACAATGACATAGAAAAACTGCAACCAGAACAATAAAAACGTTTCACATAAATTTCAAACTTAAACAAAGAAATTAATTTTTTAAAAAGACAACTGAAAACATTTTAAAAAATAAAATCAAATTTGAACATAAACCTCACCCGCAAAAATAATAAAAAAAAAAAAACAAAAAAAAAAAAAAAAACAGAAATTGTTGAACAATTTGTGATGAAAATATAAACTGGCTCTCACCAAAAACCAAAATCACTTTACACAAACAAAGCAACAAAAACAATGAAAACCAAATCACCTAATTAACTGCAAAACCAAACAAAAGTAAAAGAAAACCAGCAACAAACAAGCAAAGCAAAACACAAATAAACAAAACCAAAACAAAATGTTAACTCTGCAATCTCACCTCTGGACACCAACCAACACCAACAGTGGCCAGCTAGCGAGTTACTCTCTCTCTCTCTCTCTCTCTCTCACACACTCTCTCTGTAGTCAAACAAAAACAACAGCAAATCAAGTATTACAAGTATTCCACACACACACACTCTTTTTCTCTCTCACACACACACACACACACTGATACACGCTACTTATTAAGTGCTTTCAATCTCACTCAGTTTCCACCACTCGCTCACACACCACAAATCGCTGCGTGCGCTCACTCGTTAGCTGATCTTGATCACCAACTATATACTAAATACTCGCCCACTCGCCCACTTGCCCACCCGCCCACTTGCCCACTCACCAAGCTCACCACGTTCACCAAGTTCACCACGCTCACTACGCTCACCACGTCACCACGACTCACTCACCACTCTCACTCGCCACTTTCTCACTTCTCACTGCGGAATGGCCAGGCATTCAGTATTGTCCAACACTGGCGCGTATTCAGCAAGCGGATGCGACGCTCACCACGTACTCGTTTAGATCACAACTACAACTACAACTACAACAACAACAACTACTACTACAACTACAACAAGCAACAACAGCAGCAACTCAATTATGTTCATTATTTTCCTTCTCCTTTGTAACTCACCAACTCTCCAACACTACTTAGTCAATATATATATATGCTCATCAGACTAAAACCAAAAGAAAAGAAAAACTCTGAAAATTACTGCAAGTAAAATTCAATTAAACAAAATCACAATGAAATCTATATATATATTTACATATATCCCAAACAAACAAAATGAGATATTGATTAACTAACTCAACTCAACTTAACTCAACTCAACTATTAAGCAAGAGCAACCTTCATTCACACACTCAATCACCAACTGTCACAGTAAATTTATCTATCAATCACGCAACCACAGACTCTCTCACCCACGCCAACTCAAAGCCAAGTCAAAGCCAAAATTAATCCAATTACCAACAACCAAAACAAAACAACAACAACAAAAATGCCGCTAACTGACCAAGCTAATATAAAGCAATTATAAACGATAATCTTATGCCACACTCTCTCTATATATACATATATATATATATCTCTCTCTCTCTCTATCGCTCTGTATTTAAATTGTGTATGTGTATTACCTATATATATATATATTTAAAAATCGAAAACTAAACTAAAATTATGAATCCCATATAAAATGTTGAAAGCCCGAAGAACATTTAGTAACACTTAAGCTATCCAAAACCAAATTAAGCTCTTAACAATTCCGATTATGACACACATAAAATACAAATCGATATAACCACGATATTTACAAACAAAATAAAAACAAGAAAAAGCTGAAGAAAATAAGAAGCAGAACTGAAAGAGAATCTGAAATTTGTAAATATTTATACTGGTTATAGGTTCACAGTCAATCGAACTAACAAACAAAGCAGCTCTATTAAAGCCATCCCAGTTGTTAACGGTTTACACTGAAAATGCCTAGTATTATTTTGAATCATTTGACGTATACCTCTGTTGAAGCTGCCAGTTGGCCAATAGCAGGATGTGCGAGAGCTATCATAGCTATATATCTACATATATCTATTGGCCGACTGACGACTATTATTAATGCTAAGTCCTTGAGAACGAATGCGCAGCGCGTGCGCCTCGTTCGATAACATATAACCGTATATACCTCTATATATATTTACAAATATACGTATATGTCTGTTTGTCTTACTCTTACTTGTACTGTGTTGAATATATCTAGAATTAACGTACCCAATTTACACCTTAATTCAAATTTGTTCGTACATTTTTCTCCATTCAATTCAATTCAATTCAAATACATCTAGTTGTTCACACCATCTTCTACAATTTTATAATAACTATAATATGTATATCTTTTCTTTAACTTTCTTTTCGAAATGTTCATTTTTCGTGTACAACCACACACTATCACGTTCACTCTCTCTCTCTATCTCACTTTCTCACACATACTCTCTCTCTCTCTCTGTACACTCTTCGTCTCGCAATTTTCTTACAATTACATGCACAGCTTTCAGCTGTAGCACACAATTTTTATTGCTCACTGTTTCACAAACTACCACCACCACCACTACCACTGTCACCACTACCACAAACTCACCACGATCACAAGACAAACTTACCACAATAACGATTACACTCATAATCGCAAGTATTCGCTCACCGTTCACCAACTCACCGGGTTATAGAATTTTGATCACGTTTTCAAGCAAGTTGAATACCATAAATTCACCACAGCTCAGCTCACAACTCACCACAGCTATGAGATAGCCAAACGCCAGATTTGTTCTGTTCTAAATACTCAGACGATCACATTTCAACTTTTTCACTAACAAAAGCAACTAACAAAACCACCAAACCACCCAACCACCAAAAAAATAAATATATATATTAAAAAAAAAAATACATTAAAAAAAAATCCACCAACTACAAATCTGTGCATTCAATTTGCAGAAATTGAGAAGCCATTATCGAAATTTCATGGGTATTAGGAGACCGTTTCACGAGACTTCTTTTATGTTATTTCCTCCATTCAGATGTTTGCGTATAATTTGTTGATTTTTATAAACTTCTCATAGTCAGCCGAGAGCCAAAAGTCAAATGTCATATATGAAAATAAAATATCGATTGAGTGGTCATCGTTACGAACAGCTAAATTCAGATACAAAACAAAATTCCAAAAGTCCAATTAAAAATTGGAGAAACTCAAACGAAGCACCCGAAAATCCCGATTGGCCTTCAACACATCAAGAGGCGGCCCAGAACTGAAGTGCGACACTCGTTTATCGGCTCGAATCACCTCTCTCTCTCTATCTCATTCTCTCTCTTTATCTCTTCATTCATCCAACTATCTATCTATCGTTTTCATTCACACTTCAGTCGACTGGGCGCCTAATCATGAACGTGAAAACCTCAACATAAATTTGCATTCCCAGCAATTTTCTATATTCAATTGCTAGTCAAGCATACTTCGCAATTCGTTTTACACTCCACACCAAAATTGATTAATCGTTCCTTTTGATTTGTATATCAACGTATTTCGTTTTTTATTTTCCTCCTATAATATATATAACTAACGAAAAGTCAGGTCTATTCAAATTACCATATTGCTGTGACACCTTACTATACTTATATGATATTACAAATTTCCAATCCGAATCCAATTCGATAAGTCGAAATTACAAATTGTATTTATTTCATATAGATTAATCAGCCAATTGCGAGCAAGCTGAACAGCAGCCCAGGAAACAATCTTAATATGCAAGATTCGATCGGATATTGGACTGCAGAGCTGTTCAGGGTGGTCGTGATAACGGTATTCGCCCCTGAATCGGGCCCGATGTGCGGCAGCTGAAATCAGCAAAGCAAAATATATGAAATCCTGTACATATGGCAGATAATTTCCTCTCTCTCTCTCTATCTCTATCTATCTCTTTGTCTAACTCTTTCTCGCTTTATTAATTTGTAAGACAGTTACACTAATTGTAAGGCAAAAAGTCAAAGAAAATTAAGTTTTTGTTGAAAAATAAAATAACGTAAGAGAAAAGCATGAGAGAAGAATTATAAGAAGAAAAGATGAAGATGAAGAAAGAAATGCTTTAACCCTGCCATATAAGTTAATGTACATAAACTACTTATACAATACTTATAAAGCACACTTCTAAAGAAAATGCAAAAGAAGAAGAGAAACGAAAAACGTACTAACTATGATACAGATATACTTAGCAAATTTGTATAACCGTTCTGCATTAAACAACCAAAAACATATCAATTTATATTCCCGCCCCAAACGCCCCCCGCTGCCAATTCGCTTAATAATAATGTTCTTTCTCTTACTACGCATACTTCAACACGCAACGCGAAATCGATCGATTGTCGATAACCTGTCGATCAATACACACACCCACACACATATATATATACACATATATAGGTGTCTCATGTCAAAATCGATTCACCTGTTTTTCGCCTGCACACAAACGCAACGGTTATTTTACTGATCACATTCTCGATTGCTGTGACAACGCGGCAGTACGTAGGAAACCCCATAGACTGTGTACACACAAGGTAAGATATCGAGCATCTCTCTCTCTCTCTCTCTCCTCTCTCTGTTCCCCTTTGTCTGTACACCTGTCGATATATATTTGCAGAGACATTCCGGAAGATGTTCTCAACACATATTGTTGGATACACTCAACGTATACAGTTGTGGATGCGTTCATGAAAAAGCAAGGTTCCGAGGTGCCTTTTCCTGGAATTCACAATTCACAGGGGCGTGGCCCTCTAACAATAAAGCACACAAAATATTATCAATGGGTAGCGTTTACACTATTTTTTCAGGTAAGTTTCACATTCAAATATACATAAGAAACAAAACCGTTAATCTCTTGTTAACAAAAGTTCTGTATGGGAGAGCTTTATAAAGCTTTTCAGCTAGTATTCGAATCTATATGGTTATATACACAAAGCAAAAAGCTTTTCCAAGTACCAGCTTCCTAGAATAAAGCTTGCAAAGCTTTAGCGTATAAACACGCTAAAAGCTCAGCAGCCTTACAAAAAGTGTTGGTGCAACTTTGTACAGCTTTTGAGCTTAAAGCTTTCAACTTTTGTAGCCTAATAGCCAACAGAGATGTCTGCCTGCTGGCAAGTGCATTTCAAAATAAATGGTGAATGCAAATAGCTGAAAATGTATTATTTATTTTGATGTCTTTGAATATTTAAAAAAATTTATATATTAGAAATAATTTTGTAACATTTTTTTTTATTTTTTGTAATATAATATATAAAATATCGTAGCACCAAATCTTACTTATTTATGAATCTGCCAATATATTTTTAAAGTATTATAAATAAGTCAAATCCCTTTATATATTACACTAAAGTAAGTTTATGGAATGCCTAACTGAGAACAACTTGATTTGATATATCCTGGCTGAGGTGGCCCGGCTAGCGTAACCAGCCTTATAGGCATGGAGATTCGTCGTCTGCTTTTATATTAGTTCCACATATAACTTTTACAGCACATATTTCAGTTATTCGAATATATATCGAGGGAGTTACTGAAGCTAAATTAAATTACATTCCTGTAAGACACCCAGGGTATCCCTGAGTCGAGCGAGTTCACATAGAACACGCTGACTTGTTTATGATATTAATTGTTATGGACTTACAAGTAAATACTAAGTATTTCTAGAGCATTTATTTTTAACTCAATTAAAGTTTGGAATCCAAAACTTTCAAAACAAACTAAAAATACATTGACGACTAACAAAGCACTCCAACAGTAATTTTCTTGTCTGAAATCAGTTTGTGTAAGGCTTATATATTTGGATAAGAACTAGAAGTAGAGCTATAACTAGAAGTAGTGCGGATTTGAATATGAAATTGTTCGATCTGCCAGAAATGAAGAGCTTCTGGGGTTCGTTTAATCTCAAAGCATACCTAGTCAGTTTTAAAGTGATTGATAGAATAAGAATTGGGGTCACCCTGAGTGGGGTTGGGGCTTCTTTGAAAAGTCACCTTGTCTTTGCATTTCACTTTCAAATCTGTTTGCAAAAATCAAAATCTAGAATCTAGGCAATGTCATTGTTTCTCTAACTCAATTCTTAAGAAGAATTATAGTCGTGGTCAAGTCAAGTCCCCTCACAGTGGATCGAAAGCTGCGTCTTATCAAATGCATTTGCTATTAAAGAAGGATCTGCCCTGACCTGCCCCAGCGCATGCAGCGCGTCTGTCCAATGCTTGCTCGGGCTGCATGCAACTGTCTGGAGCTGTGGGAGCGGAGGTGTGATAGCTCTATGCAGGCGTGGGCACGTCTGGCCCGGTCAATGGATATCGCTTGGAGAGCCATTGAAGCGTTGAGCCGCCTTTTGTTTCGAGCAACGATTCCCCAGCGAATATCGATGACGATAATGAATTGATGCGGCACAGACTCTCACATGAGCTATATGCAGTGGCAGTTGCAGTCGCAGTCGCAGTTGCATTTAGGCATTCCCCACAGACCCAGAGGCTATAGTGGACCACAGACTATCGGCTAGCATGGCCACAAACACGAACTCCAGCCGCAGCAGGGCCACGCGGCAGCCGGATGAAATGAAGCGATGACTGCGCAACTATTTTTGGAGCAGCCGCCACAGACTTATCAATTCTCTCTCCGTTTTTCTCCGTTGTTCTTCTTCTCCAACTGTTTGGGCTGTGCACTCTTTCGTTGCGCTCGCCTCCCACCCACGTCTGCTCACGCCTCACGCCTCACGCGCAACGCCTCACGCCTGTCGCCTGCTTCATGTGTATTAATATATTATTGTGTGTCTGTGCTATTTTTGGTCAAAAAGAAAGAGAGAGTGAGAGCGGGGGAGAGAGGGAGCGGGAAGAAACGGAAGAAAGAAAGGCGAATGGGGAATGCAACCGCTTGACCCCGTTTCAACTTTACCAATAAGGCACACGCCCCTCTCCGCTCGAGAGCGGCGGACGGGCAAGACATCCGCCCGGGCAGCCGACATCGACGGCTCAGTTAATTACGCCGGCTGCATTGGCCAGCAGCAGCGTTAATTTGATGGAAATTTGATGCACGATCTGCACGATATTTGTATTAATTTATTCGAGCAGGCTGAACGCTTCACTTGGAGACGGCGGCGGCGCACGCTGGCACCACCAATAAAACTGAGATGGAAAAGCCGCAGCCAAAAGAAAAACAAAAACCTAAATAAAAACGAGCCATTTAATTTACGAGCCGTTTGTGTGTGGCCAAACATTCTTGCCGTTTTATCGAAGAGCCGAAAGCTCTCTGGGGAATACCCAGCGGCATGTCGTTAAATTATAATATCCTATTTAGCAAATCATATTTCTTCTCGTCTCTGATTGGCATCTAAAGAGAGAGAGAGAGAGAGAGAGAGGCTGCCGAGAACAGCTGCAACTGGCTTTAGTTGGGAATTTGCTCCAAGTTGACATCATAATTGAAATTGAAATTGAAATATATTGAGTCATCCGTCAAGGTGAAATTCTCTAGAGACAATTTTCAATTATTCAATTAACTAAACTTGGCAAAGATTTTGGAGGTGTTTCCCATGAGTTGATCAGAAATGAGAGTTCTGTGCTGAGTTTCTGCTGATTGCAATGTTACTTAATGTTACTTATAGAGGTATATAGAATCCTGAATCCTCAGAGAGCAGAGCATGAACATGCACTTCTTTGTCCTAACTGACAGCAGAGGCTGCTTGGCTCTGTTTATTGGCCAATCTACATGATCAGCATTTGATATGTTTTTACTACTGTTTTTACTACTTTTATGTTAATGTTAATTTCAATGTTGATGCTAATGTTAATTCATTAACATTGAATGTGAATGTCTACTGTAGAATTCGCTTATAACGAACCCCTTAAAGCATCCAGGCAAGCTTATATGAGCAAACTTTTTCTTATATATACCATCTTCCAGATATAACCGGCTTTTACTATATATGTATTACTATATATATTCATATATGTATTGATATAAATATGTAAATATACATTTCATGTACATGGATATCATTCAATAGTAAAACAAAAGGCTAAAAGGGTTTGAGAGTTCAGCTTACCAAGTATAAATACACCTACATATAGAGCCACATATGCATAGCTAGATGATTTCAACATCAGTCCAAACTGATGAAATAATTGCAAATTGAACATATATTATATATACGTATGTTATATGCTTCAAACTAGAAACGACTCTAGGCATCGCTAGCTGTCTATCCAGGATCACTTTAACTCAATCTGATAAAAAAGTTAAATACAAATCTTCTTGAGATCTTCAAGTCTCAGCATCAGCTTTGAGTGTGCCTTAAACTTGGTGGACTTGCACAGGAAATTCGCGTTGGGTGTCTCATTTCTTTTTTAATTGGAGCTGGTCGACTGGCTGGACGCCCTCATGCATTTGAAATAATGCAAAAGTTGGCGCCCAGCCCAGATAGGGAGCTATTATGCATTTTTCACACTCGAATTTGGCTAATGCTTTGCCGGGTTGCATTAATGAGCCGAAGCTTATCTGGCAGAGACTTTGCGCCGCCTTCGCCTGCACTCAGGGGCTGAGACGAAGACCAGGACTCGTCCTCGGACGGCCGCCGCAGACTCTGACTGGCAATGAACAAATTTTGTCTTAATGGCCGAATTATGCGAAAAACAAAAGCAAGCAAAAAACAAAATAGACGAAATTCATGTGACATAAAGCAAAAGCAAATCCTTGCCTGTGTCTCGAGCAGCCAGCTCACGTAGACCCAAAACCAATTGAATTTTAATGGAGACTGCGCGCCGTGGAGTCCGTATGCACAGATTATGGGCGGCAGCTGTCCGGCATTGCGACAAATGGCAGCATCATCAAATCGACGATGGACGTCAGACAATTTGATATTTTCATAACTCCAGCTATCAGACTTCAGCCGGCGCAGGCCTTATTGATATGCCTCGCATGGTGTCTGTGCGCAAAAATCAAAAAGCGAAGAAGAAGAAGAAGAGGAAAGGGGAAAGGGGTGTGGGTAACGCATAAATTCTATGCCCATGTCCAGAGTGTCCTGTGTCCTGTGTCCTGGCGTTCGCCTTTGTCTGGCTGATTGCAACAATAATGAGCGGAAATCGCACAAGCAACACGCCGACAGCCAGACAAACAGCTGGACAACAATGCAAAGGGAGCACACGTTGCGTCACGTACTCCAGCCCAGCCAGCCCAGCCTCAACCCCATCAAGACTCGACTTGCTGCTCGGCGACTCCTTTTCTATTTGCATCCATTTTACTTTTGTCCTTCGCTGATGGCCGCGCGGACGGGAGGATGGATGCTGTTGATAGTTGAGGACGACTCGTAAGTGCGCGAAATAAATATGAGCATCATGTAAATAGTTTGCTTGCTGCACAGTGGGTCGAATGCCGTAAGTCGAGCGGCGAAATTTATACAGTCTTATATGCGGTATATTTTTACAAATTTTTAATTAATATTTATTTGTAATAATTAGCTACATGTTGTACCTGAAGAGGTCTCTTTTCAGAGATACCTTACTATCATAATTTATCAGAAATAATATTTATCAAATTCCCACATCTGAGATACCCTATATATTATATATTAATTATAAATATTTCTTATATACAGAGTGTATAAGTTTATTAATATATTTTCCTTCATTGTACCTGAAGAGTTCCCTCCTTTCGTCTATCCAATATATGGGAATTCCTTATTGGCCATAATATATTTATATAAATTATACATTTTCAAAGTCGTGTTACCTAAGATAACTTGTTGTGCCCCAAAATAAGAATAGAAGAATAGAATAGAATTATTAGGAATTTCACTTATCGAAATATATCCTTTGCAGTGGGGATACCCCATTAAATATTTATTTTAAAATTTAAATGAAATACCCCAAATATAAATTTAGCTAATATTCTGCTCTTCATTCATTTATTGAATATCATAGAATATTTTGCTATATCTATTTGAAGTTTGAGCTTGAAACTCTAAATGCAGACAGCGGTTTGGGCGCGCTTGAGTTGTTCGCCTATGATAAGTGCATCCCGTGCTTAAAATAGTAATTATTTCTCATTAAAATTTAACACTCAAATCGCTGCCAATTGGCATGGAACCAGTGTCTATTGGTATTCGCTTGCCAATTGCAGTGGAACTCGAGCTGGAACTGGAATCGGAACTGGGGCTGAACAAATTATGAAAACTGTCCACAGTGTGTATGGGTATGACAGTGTGTGTGAGTGTTGTATGTGTGTGTGTGTGTGTGTGTTTGTGGTGTTTCTCGGCTGCTTGGTCAGAAAAATTGCTGCAACAATGATGAGCGCGGAGCGTATCGAACGTCGTCGTCAGTTCATTGTTGTTTACAGCCGCCAACATTCACTCACTCATACACAACAGACAAGCGCGCACACACACACACACATACACAGAGAGACTCACACACACTCAGTGAAGAGAGACACAACAAACAGCCGACCACCAAATGCAACACACAAAAACATATTCAGACAGAGACATCAACAAGCCGGAAGTGTGCGTGGCTCGCGAACGAGATGGCCGCACATGGAGCGAACGGGATAGAGATAGATAGAGGGAGAGAGAGAGGGAGAGAAGGAGAGGCAGCAGCGACAAGAGACAGTGTATTAAGCTGATAGAAATAGAGAGAGGGAGAGAGGGAGCGCGAGCGACGAGCGAGAGAGAGAGAGAGAGCATTGATAGAGGCAGAGCTGGCACGCTAGCAAACGCTGCCAGCATCAGCAGCAGCAGCAGCAGCAGGCAGGCAGAGGAAATTGTGAACAGAGATCTGTCGGAGAGAGTTTGGACCTGGCCGGGTCCGTCACGGCACGGCACGGAGCGGCATGGCATGGCATGGCCCGGCCGGGCAGGCCAGCACTGCGGCCATTTCCGCAGTGTCTTTTAGGTTGGCGAGGCGAACGCGCGCTCGATTTTAGTTTTCCTCCTCTGCTGTGATCTCGAACCAACTGCCAAACGTTCAACAACAACGCGAGTCGAGCAGCGTGCAGCGAGTATCGAGTATCGGGCATCGTGTGTCGTGTATCGAGCATCGCTTCTCGACTATCGAACGTTGAACACACTTTACGTTCTATAAATTTCGTGTTCGTGTTCGTGTTCCTCCATTCTTCCTGTTCTTCTTCTTCTATATATTTTTTTTCGAGTGTTCGTTAGCTACCAGTGTTGTGCAACGACAGTGTGCGATCGAAAACATGTGAGGCGAGTCCTTCCACGCGTGATGCAGCCGTTCGCAGGCCTTGTGCCGGCGCCCGCGACGCGAGCGACGAATGCGATGATCGTATGAATATAGATTTACAAGAGTTAAACAATATCAATTTCAATCTAAATATAACACAAGTATATATATACATAAATATATGTATTTATTTATATATGTACATTGTTCAATACTTTGTCAATTGATACGCGTGTCGATCTGCTTTGATATTTTCACAAAGTCTCGCAAAGTTGGGCCGTCGTCGTTTCGCTTGTTTTGTCTGCTGGCCAAGTGATTGGGAAATTGCGACCGCGCTGCCCACTGCTCCATCATAATTAACTCTACAAAGTAAATAAACGAACTGGCCAAAATGGACCCGGCCATGTGTTTATCGCGCCGAGGCTGTCCGCTGTGCGCTGCCAACAGTTTCGCGTTCACATTCACATTTGCAACCCACAAGTCCGAAGCGTTCACATGCTTTCGCCTTATGCTCAAAATACCAAAAAAACAAAAAAAAAAAAGAAATACGAAATATAAATATAAATATAAATAAAAGCAAATAGCAGAGTATATTGGCAATGTGCAATCTTTCGTTTGTTGATCATGACAACTAAACTATTTTCTTATTCTGCGAGTTGCCAATTGGAAATAATAGAAAAATAGATATATACATATACATATTAGTTTGTATAGGGACTTGGCTTTAGCTGGTATTTGAACTAAACTTTAGAGCTGATCTACTAGACATAGATGTAGTTCATGTGCTGTCTCTGTCGGTTCTATTTAAAGTGTCTGTCTCGTGTCTCGGTCTCTGTGGAGTCGACTCCTTTGCCTTCTCAGCTCGCTCCGCTCACCAAACTCAAGTCTCGCTCGGCTGACAGTTCTAGCACGCCGCACAGAGTATTGCGACTGCAACCACCTACATGCTTGCCGTTATTTCTATTGCCAATTGTTGCTGCTGTGGGCCAAGAGAGCAACTGCCACTCTCCAGTGTTGCGCTCGACGTTCTTCAGCCTTTTGCTGAGCGAATCTCTGTGTGTGTTGTTTCATTTCGTTTCTCGAACTCTGGCGGCAACATGAGTTGACGCCAGCAGCATTAATGCTCTCGCTGCTGATGTTATTGTTGTAGTTGTTGTTGTTGTTATTATTGTTGTTGTTGCTTTATATCATTCACACTTAGTTTCGAATGATAAATTAGGCTCTGAAGCCTTGTTTGTAAAGAGCGCCGAAACTGTTTCAATACTCCAACTCAACATGCGGTGCGGTAGAGATGTGGGTACGTGCGCCCTACAGCGCCACAAGTGATACAAACAATGCCCAGAGATGAGTTAATTATGGCTGGCAACAATGTGGCAGGGGACCAGAATCGATAAGGCTCGAGAACTACACATATTTATGTAAATGCAGCCGTATATGAGTATAACAAGCTATGAAGATATTGGGAATACACGATAAAAAAAACTATATTTGTAGATATCTTTAGGTAGATGTCTCTCTATAAATGATCTTCACTCTTCATATAGCTAGCTAGTTGGGTTTCTTTATACATATGCTTGCCTTGCCCCATTGGATTATGGGTTTCATTACATTCTAGCCAAGGACGTCACAAAACACCTTGAGCCGCACAAAGCCGGGCAGCACATGACCACAACATTACCTCGCTGAAATATGCGTACATCTGTGATTTTATGGACTTTCCTAAGAACTTAAGCTTATCAACCTCAAACTGTCCGCGCGCATTTCGCTTTCATATTTCATACGAAATTAATATATTTTGCGCTCGTTTCTTATGAAATCTGTGACAACTGCAGCTCAAAGGGAAAATATTTACTTAATATTCATCAGATGTGGAGAAACTTTTGCTCGCTCTCAGAACATCCAAATACTTACTATGAACTGTCGTTGTAATTGCAATCGGAGCTGAATGCTTCGAGTTCGTGTGATTCGAATGAATGGGGGCGAGAGACCAGTTTTTGCTCTATTCTCTTTTCTCTTTTGGCCATTATTGCTCATTACTCATTGCGCAGATTTGTCAGGCGTCGAGGAAAACCCAATTAGTCATTAGTCGCTGCCGATCTACATATATTCCCATTCGGATATTCCACTTATTGTTGTTGTTCATATTTTATCTTGAATAAAAAAGAGCCGAAGATCATAATTATAGCTGCGTGTATTTAAATATAGATGCGCATTGTTAGCGCTGCTCCATCGCTGCCTCAGCTGCTAGCCGAGTACGGGGAAAGGCGAAGAAAGTGGAGCAAGAGAGGCTGGGGCGGGGCTAGGGCTGGGCGCATTTAGGATCGGGGACCCGTTCAACTTAATTAGGCATGCGTAGCAACAATAAACAAATTTGGAAATTTGGAAATTTTGGAATTACGGGGTATTAGGATGAAGCATGCTTGGCATATTTCCAAACGCCCTCGTCCCAAAATATTTCTCTTGAAATGTCAAGTGCAGTAGTGGCCGCTGCTGCTGCCGCTACCATTTTATAAACAACACCGTGTAGCCGAGATCAAAACAAAACAAAGCAAAACAAAATGAAACAGAAACCGAGACCGTAACAGAACACAAATACTTGAATGAACAAAAGTTTTGCGAGTTTCTGTCAGCTTACGAAATCGTGGGCCTTGAGCTCGACCAATTTACGATCAACGCAGCCGTATTTATGCGCTACTCGGCAGCAGCACCTCCTCGACTCGTGCTAGATTGGAGTCTATAGAGTGTAGTCTATAATCTATAGTCGATCGTCTCTAGTCTATAGCCCATATATCTCTTTATATCTACAGCCTGTAGTCGACATTGATCATCTCTTCATCACTTGGTGTGATGGCGCGTTAATTACCGTGAAGGCTTCACCCATGACTTTGCCTGGTTTATTGGGCCACGTGTGCGTATGAGCAATTCGCTAGACGTTCCTTTTGGCTATATTCGATTATATGGCTATGGCTCGACGCGACTCAATCCAACTCGCTTCCATTCGACCCGAATCGACTCTCGGCAATTTGTTTATAAACATTGCAATTTTGATTTTTACTGTTCATTTCGTCGATAGGTTTGTGCCCCAGCTGCGTGGAGCATAAATTTATTAACATGCATAGCTATGCTCACGTTTACCAAATATACATACCTATATATATATATACATATCTCTTGTATATATATAGAAAGATATATATTCGATATATTTATATATGTATAGATATTTATGCGATCCCCAACACTAGTGAACTGGAAGCCCATTTAATGCCACATTTTATTTATATGCTCGGCGCGTTTTTTATTTGTTTTGTTTCGTTACGAAATTTCAATGGTTGCCGTTAAAATAAATATTTCCACATTGACCATAGAGAGTAGAAATGTTTCCAATTGCTTCTTTCAATAAACAAACTGCCCCCGAACCAAATACTGTGAAAATATTAAACAAATTTCGCACGTTTTATCCAACAAGAAAATAATAATTGAGTTTCCGTCGCGTTCGTCGCTTTCCAAACGGCTTCGATATAGAAATTTGTCTTTCAGTAGTAAAAATCTCTAGTGATTCAGTGACTCCCAACAACTCTAAAAAAAGCACCCAAAACAATGGCCAGATGAAACTAGCAATCAAAGATCAAACGAAAAACCTCAAAGAACTTAAATCGTCAATTGAACTCGAGCAAAAATGCCAAATTCTGTGCAAGGGACGAGCGTAACGAATAACTGTATACCCAAACAAACAACCCAACGGAACCAGAACCAGAACCAGAATCGGAACCACCAGCAACTCCAGCTCCAGCGTGAACAGTTTATCACATCGACAAATGGTCGATCTGCGTGCCCCGCCCACTGCTCAGCTGCCAATGATGGGCTGGCCGCGCAAGAGAAAGAACTCTAATCCCGAAAGCGATAGCTCCACGAGCACCTATCGATAGGACAGCTAATCGATCGATAGTTCCTCATCCGATAACAAAAGAACTCAAGTCAGAGACGAGTCTGATCCTGAAATACGATCCCATCGATACACCCACACATATACACACACCCGTACAAATAGCCAAGACAGAGTGAGAGTGAGGGAGAGAGAGAGAGAGATAGAGCATCAGTTAAAGCCATATACCAATTGAGCTTTGGTAAAACACTCCGCGCTGCTCCGCTCTGTTTAACAAACCATGTTAGATATATTTCGTGGATTGAAAAACCTTGTAAAGGTCAGTCACGTTAAAACCGATTCGATAGTATTCCGCCTGCACTACTCAATAACTGTGATGATTCTGATGTCATTCTCGCTAATTATAACCACACGCCAATATGTGGGTAATCCAATTGATTGTGTACACACTAAAGATATTCCAGAGGATGTTCTCAACACATATTGCTGGATACAGTCGACGTATACGCTGAAGAGTTTATTTTTGAAAAAACAAGGCGTTTCGGTGCCATACCCCGGTATTGGCAATTCCGATGGCGATCCAGCCGATAAGAAGCACTATAAATACTATCAATGGGTATGCTTTTGCCTATTTTTTCAGGTGAGTCACGAACGGAAGTGGGCAGGAAATAATGCCGGAGTATCTTATACTCAACACTAACCGCATTTGGAATACAATATAAGGGAATATAAATCATAATACGAGCCGATATATAGTTCAGTATGTCTTTGATATTGTAATATAAAATAAAATCTTAATAAGATTAATGGAACTTTTGTTATATGTCGAAGGCAATATATATGTAGTTCTTCATTCCTGAGCTTAGGGTTACATAATAATCAGAGATACTATTTGATTTCTTTATTCACCTCTGATATATTCTCTAGCTATAAGGGCATTCCGTCTTCGGCGTGTCAACTGTAGACAGATTTTCATTCTGAAATCTATCTCAATTGCTTTTGATGAATGTAAATTTCAATTTCTTTTATCTAACATATTCATATGAAATATGTATTGATAAACAAAAGTGGCGGACAGGAATACCCCTCATGTGTGTGGGCAAAGCAAGTGCTTTGTTCCTATGGGGAACCAGTTCAACTCGCTTATGCACTCCCGGATTCGAATCTTGTCATGCGGCGATCATAAAAATTTGATATATTGACTCATTAAAGCATAGTGTATACATATGTGTGCAGTCCCGGAAGGGGGATGGGGGGATGGGGGGATGGGGGATGGTGGGTTGAAGTGCTATGCCTACGTACTTATTTATATTTATCTACATTTCTATGAGTGCGCGTGTTTTTTATACTCAATACAAAATTGAAATTTCCAAATATTTGTTCTACTTAGTTTTTTGCTCTGCTTCTTCATTCCTGTGATTGCTGTTGTTGTTGTTGCTATTGTTGTTGGCGTGGCTTTGAAATGTAAGATACTTGTATGCGTATGCATAGCCCATGAAATGAAAATGTTTAAACATATCCGTATTACCCGATTTGTTGCTGTTGCGAACATTTCACTTACGCTTGCCCAAGGCCAGCACCACCAACACCACCACCATCAGCACCGCCAACACCAGTTGACTGGGCTCTGTTGTGACGTATGTGGATACACATGTCTGTCCGCCTGTCTGTCTGTCTGCCTGCCTGCTTGCCTGTCCGCTCGTCTTTCGGTCTGTTTGTCTGTTTGGTTTGTTTGTTTATTTGTTGATCGAATCGCTTACCAAATTTCAAATAGTTCCGCCATATCTGAAGTCCTTTGCAGCTCATCACTTTCCTGTTCGAATACTTTCAAGATTATCTGAATTCTTGGAATGCTATACGAAATTCAATTAATAGTGCTCAACGCAATACCTGACTGCGGAATACCCTGAACTCTACAGACCTGCAGCGATGAAAATGTAGTTTCACATCAAGTAACGAAGACTTACATTTTTAATTGATCTTCTAAGGGAAGTTCGCTATGCAGAACTTGTTCCCTTCTTTTATTTTCCGACTATATGAATTCGCTTGACTGAAGATTTTTCAACTTTAAATCTATGTGAGCAAGGTATAAGCCAATATGCTTAATATCAACTGTATGAGCAGTGTATGATAATCAATTAACAAATCGATTAAATGATTAAGAAAGTCTCACGTAATTTGTTGACCTTTTTATAGGAAGTTGACTAATAGGGGATGGTAACATTAGATTCGCAGCATTTTGAAAACGATCTAGCTTCAAAACTATGGTAGAATTTGTTTATAGTAGTATTTCTGAGATACCGGGAATGAAATTTCACGATTTGAAATATGGGCAAATGGGCATCACGATGGACACTGCAGAAAACCAAAATACTCTCTTCACTTTGCAAATGAGTATAGAAATAAATTCGTGTAGAAATTAATGAGTTTAGCATAGATAGTCGGAAATCTGAGCAATAGAAGTAACGTGCATGGGAATTCGACACGTTGATATCCCACTTGAAGATACCCGTGACCATCACATATGCAAATATATGTACATTCGGAATACACTTAGATTCTAGGTATACTCTATAGATGTAAGCTGGGTCGAGATATGCCAAGGATCCATATCGCAACTTATCATGGAACTAAACAATATTATCGATGCATAGGTGCAAGGCTAAATCGACTGGGTTTTTAATCTTAACTGGAAGAATATAGACTTTAATATCTGAACGTTTTTTTCACGGAATATTATCTTCAGCAGTTGAATTGGGATCATCTTAACCAGCTTTAGGATTAAAGAGGCTTTAAATCTTTACTTGGGAGCACATATAATTTAAAGAGTTCCATGTTCCTCAGGTATTAACAAGGCCCATATATGAGCTGACTTTTAATTTCAATGTGAACTGAATCGAGTTGAATAAATCGAGGCGCATTGAGCAGGTAGACCAGAACATATCTTGAGTGAACTGACATCGTTTTGGGCCTACGGTTTTCTAGTTTGGCAAACAGAATGCTGCTTAGGGGTAATTGTCGTAAATTTAGCTGATCCAATTCAGTGAAATATTTCATATTTGATATTTCATGTTCGACTGCGAGCTCACTTTAACACATAGTATATAATGGATCCGAAATTTGTGCCCCATTGTTGTTCTACTTGCATTTTATGACGTTGCTCTGCCATATGTCTCGAGTGGAAAGACAAGGCGGGGGCCAGTCCGAGCTGGGGGCGAGGCGCGGGGCCCCCAAACGATTACACAATAATATATCTTCCCGCTAACAATGTACCAAATATTATATGTATATTTTTACCACACTTTTGTCGCAGTCGCCATTCGGTTCTCTCTGTGTGTGTGTGTGTGTGTTTGGTTTTTTTTTTTTTCTTGCCTGTTGGCCGATTGAGGGGTTAAGTGTGGATGATGGGCGGGGGGCGGCCGGGCATACGGCTTCGTTTTCTCGGTTAGTGTCACAGCGGCGATTATAGACGACGCCGTCATAGTCACCCAAATACCTATAAATACATTTATTATGGTATTCTCCCTGCTTAATGACGCGTGAACGGCGTTTCTATAATTTACACAATTTCCATTCTGCTTAATTTGTGGATTTATTAATAAAGACGACGGATGCGACCTGAAATCGAATGCAGTTCTCAGACAATATATAGCCATATATATATAAATAAGTATATGCTCACATACATATATTATGTACAATTGTGTGTGTGCGCATGTACTGTGCATAAATAATAAAAGTCAACGATCATAAATGCCACGAGAAAACAAGCAAAGCTATAAATCTGTAGCCAACAACTACATAGTCGAATGAACCAATATATATAAATATATATGCATATATACCTATCTATATATCTATAATTATATATATGTATATCTGGAACCTTATGGAACACCTGAAATCAACTTCAAATATTCGAAAATATCTAAATTGATGCATAAGCATCTATGAACGTACGTAGTAACATTGTGATCTCAGGACCTCGTCCATAATTGATCAGCTGGGCGGGGCCAGGGGCGGTGGGTGCTCAGCGATCGGCAGCGATTATCTGGAGATCAACAATTGGATCGCCCACGCTAATGGCCAGGCCATTAACTTGGACAATGCAGCTATAAAGTTTAAAAGCAAATTCTGCCTTGCAGCAGCCGAACATGTTCAGCATCCCTTCCACCTCCCACCAGCCACCACCCACCTGCCAGCAGCCAGCAGCCAGCAGCCAGCTGCCTGCTGCCTGCTGCCAGCTCCCAGCTCCCACTGGCACTCCCGTTCCCATTTACCATTTCGATTTTCATGATCGTTCTCTTTCGTTTCGATATTGATTGCGGCCCCGATCGGCTCAAATCGATCAAGCGCTCCCCTCAAATATGTCAAAAATTGAAATCTGCTTTCTTTTTTCTCTCGATCTTCTTCTTTTTTTGCCTATCTGGATATTTATTGAAAAGGCACAGACAAACATAAAAGTGAACAAATAATAATTCTGGCCAAATGCCAGCACACAGAAACAAAAATCTGGCCCGCGTTGGCCAGCAGCGGGAGAGCGGGTAAAACGAATGGGTTGACGCTGGGGGGAGGCTGGGTTCGGCTTCAGAGGGACGGACTGGCAACGTGACGCCGCTGACGACGGCTGGCGGACTCCCCGCCAGAGTTGGAGCATTGGACATGTGTTTATATTTGACTTATGTGTATTTATTTTTATGCACGCGTGCAAGAGTGGGAGAAGCCAGCACGCAACCGAGAATCGAGAATCGAGAACCGGGAACAGGGAACCGGGAACCGGGATCAGGCAGCCGGCAGCCGGTAAACGCAACTGGCGCACTCGCAGTCGTCGCTCTCTCCAGCCTCCCACTACCCGAGCACTAGCTTTTGCACAGCATTCAGCATTCAGCCCGCCCACGCACTGGCCATGCTACATATGTAGTTATGGGTCGGTTTGTGCTTGGACTGCTTGGGCTGGCTGGGCTCCAGGGCCACAAGACGCTTGTTCGCGCACGACGTTCGCCTAATTGAAAATGCAAACTTCTCTCTTATTCTCCATGCACTGCGCACAGTGGGGCAAGTGTGACTGTGCCTGAAATCAATAGCGATTATAAATGCTTTTAGCAAAGAGAAACAATGAATGAATGCTCAAAAGAAATTAATTATTGATAAAAATAAATAATGAATAATAAATTTAAAAAAAAAAAAATAATAATAATAATAATAATATTAATAATAATAATAATAATAATAATAATAATAATAATAATAATAATAATAATAATAATAATAATAATAATAATAATAATAATAATAATAATAATAATAATAATAATAATAATAATAATAATAATAATAATAATAATAATAATAATAATAATAATAATAATAATAATAATAATAATAATAATAATAATAATAATAATAATAATAATAAGAAAAACAATAATAATACTAAAATTGTTTTTTTTTTTTAATATTTAAATATTAAATAATAACAAAAAAAAAGTTTAAAAATCTCATAAAGCTTCAACTAAGCTTTTATGATTGCTATATGTTAACGATATATTGTACGTATATGCACATATTGATAAAAATAAATAATAAAGAATTAATAAAAAAAAAATATTTAATTAAAATATGGAAAATAAATAAAAATCAAACAAAAATTAATAAAATTACATTAAAATTAAATTAAAAAATTAAAACAATAATTATAAATATGTACAAAAAAAATATATATTAAAAAAAAAAGACTAATGCTACTCCAAGTAAGCTTATATAGCTATTGCCATATAATCCAAATTTTAAAAATTAAAACAAATGACAATAAAAATAAATACATAACAAAAAAAATCTATATAGATATATACACATAAATATACCATAGGGGCGGGAATTTAACAGTGCAATATTAAGCCGTATATCTGAAATAAATAAATAAATTGAAAAACATATACAATCATATCCAACACTCTTAAAATTCCATTTAGAAAATTTGGATATATAAATGAATAATTTTTTTATTTAATTTATTTTATTAATTTATTTTATTAATTTATTTTTTAAATATATATTTCATCGACCTTTGCTCCACTGTGCAGCGTCCTTTGCTTTCAACTTGGTTGCGCCTGTTGATTTTCGACTTGGTTTGGTTTTGATTGCAGCTGCATTTATGCAATGTTTTTATGGCAATTTGAACGCTTGCCAAATTGCTTTTCAGACACACACGCACACACACGCACACACACACACAAACACACACACACACACGCACGCATGCAGTTCGATACGCAAACTCATCCACAGCCATTGGCGCAAGCTGCTGCGGCTGCCTTCTTCTAGAAAGGGATTTTTCGAATGTGGCTCCGATTATTGCTGTTGCATGTCGTCGGTCCAAGCCAATTGGCAGCAAAGGAAGCGAGATGGCGCGGGGAAAACAAATATGATGCCCGCAGCATGCCCCAATTGAGGGTCGAGCTGTTAGGGCAAGGGTATAAAAACAAAAAATACACAAAATAAAAGAAAATCAAAAATGATGCCCGACGGCGAAAAGGCAAATCAAACGCATCATTTGACTTCCGGCAAGGCGTTGCAAGCTGTGAGCCCAATTGTTTAGCTGTTGCTGCTGCTGCTGGCCCCACCGTCTGCCGCAGATGTTGGCCGAGCGACGTCAATTTCAAAATATTCGAGTCGCATTGTTGCAACACATGCAAAAAGCATGCAACATTCAGCTGCTGCTGCTGCTTCTTCTTCTTCTTCTGCTGCTGCTGCTGTCAAGACCATGCCATGACCGCCATGCCAAAAGTCTGTCGACTGCCGTGCTGTGGGCTCTAGTCATATGGGGCTTTGTGGCCCGATCACATGCCGTTTGATATTTTTTTAGCAGTTGCCAACATGAACAGCGCGTGAATTATAAGAGCAATGACAATGGCAGACAGACGCCATTATGTAGCCACTAAACAAACTGAACTCTCACCTCGCTCGATCGAGCAGCTGCTCGACGCGTTGGCTGCGGGGATTACCACCTGCCCACATCTCAGGCAAGCCAGCCAGAAGAGCCACAGCCAAAGCAAACATTTGCACAATTTAGCCAGAAATTTACGATACAAGTTATTATTAATATGTCATCAGAGCGGGCATAAATACCAGCGCGTCAGAGCCAGCGGCAGATCCATTTAATTGGGCAAGATTGCTGTTGGCCAGCCGGACGGACTGTGGCAACGTCTGCTCTTGCTTCATCCAGTTCCACAGTTCCCTCGGTTCGGCTGTTGTTTTTTCTGCTCTCGCTAATGGATCACAGCTAATTGTTTTGATGACATGTCTATAAATACGTATACATATAAAATATATCCCCCGTGTCTAGCTGTCTGTAAGTAAATCGCGGAATCAGCAAACAATAATAACAATACGAATAAGAATAATAATAATAATAATAAGGCAATGTGCAGAGGCATGCACTGGGAAGGTCAGGCAAAGGCAATTTTGATCACATAATACCTTTGGCATTGCCGGCTGGAATTACTTGGCCGGGCTCTAGCCATGGCCTATGGCTGAGGCAAGCAGCTGGCAATTGTCACTTGTCAAATTTAAGCGCTTTTACGACAGACGCCCACACGGCGTCGCCCTAGCCCACCTTTACAGAACTAAATATACTAAATATATGTCTTGATAATATCTCATACATATCTCTCTCTCTCTCTCTCTCTCTCTCTCTCTCTCTCTCTCTCACTCTCTTTGTCTTTCTGCTTGCAGGCAATCTTATTTTACACACCAAGATGGCTGTGGAAGTCTTGGGAGGGTGGCAAAATTCATGCGCTCATCATGGACTTAGATATAGGCATTTGTTCCGAAGCCGAGAAAAAACAAAAAAAGAAATTACTTTTAGATTATTTATGGGAAAATTTAAGGTAAGCCAAGGCAATTGCTAATTACTTGGCCCGATTACAATTTCACAATTGAATTCCTGCAATTTCAGATATCACAATTGGTGGGCGTACAGATACTACGTGTGTGAGCTGCTCGCCCTGATAAATGTGATAGGTGAGTAACCCAGATCAGCATCAGCATCATCATCATCATCATCATTATCGTCAGATGTGCAGCTGATGCAGAGCAAATGCCTCAGTTTTGATAATCCCATAAAAAAATTTGTGGTTAATCATACAGAATATCTTTAGCATATACAGAGATAAAATATATGCATAAAAGTATATATGTATGTGGAGAAATATGTATCTATGCACATTTATATATGTTGCTAATACACTCAGTCATTTTCCGTGGAAAATCAATGACGAATTTTGATCGAATTGACCGTAGCCGCAGTCCGCATCAAAATAAACAAACTTTTACTCATTGCAGGCTTCGCTTTCTTTTTGTTTTCTGTTCATTTACGTTTCCATTTTCATTTTCCATTTTCCATTTACATTTTCTTTCTTTCGTTTTTCGGACAACGTGCGCCACGTGCGCTACAATCAGAAATCTAGCAAAATAATTAACTGTCAGAATACATAAGAAATAAAGAAATAAACAATTATAAAATACACTAATTTGCCTATATATGTGCAAGTATACAAACACACACACACACACACACACATAGCCACACAGACACATTTGTCTATTAACAAATTTAAGGCAAAGTTCAGGCTAATTGAATGTTGACGTCTGATGAGTTTACAAGAAACGCGATTAATGAAGTGAGGCAAATGGGGTAGCCTGTTGCCCATTTAAGCGAATTCCATTTCAGTTTCAACATGGCTCATACTAAATGCCTTAGATATATACATACATACACACATACATCATGAATAACTAGTTAGGATTTGGACTACGCTTCCATATATGCTATGGGCACATAAATTCCTTGGCATCAACCTCATCAGCATCAATCATAATAACGCCAGCCTTGCAGTCGGGTATAAACAATTGCAGAATACTCGCTCAAAAGCCATTTGATTGATTCAATATTGGTATCACATATTATATGTATATCGATTATATATTTATACATTTTTTTCAATTTTTAAGCAGACCAAAAGCTCTGTATATCTCTCAATTATAATAGGATTTGCTGTTAGATTATGGTATATATATTCATTGAGTACCTTCTGACTTAAAACAAGTATACAAAATTCATATATTAGGTATCGTAAGACTCTATTATGGCCTTAGAAATATTGTCAGGATAAATATTTTGCTATTAATGCTCAGCTTTATATAGCCACAGTTAGTCCAAGCTAACTTATCCATAGAGAAGGTCTTTGCTGAGCTATAAGAGGAAGATATAATTGTGGCTACGATCAGTTATGTCTACAATAGACGTATGTATGTATGTACAGTAGGATCCCGATAACTCGAAACGATAGTTTTTAATCGATTTACACAGAAATTTGAATTATTTAATTTAATTTTTAAGAACCAATTTCTTTCAAGTGAATATAATATTTTTGGATTTATCGCGATTTTAGATTTAGCGGGATACAATTACCGAGACTCGACTGTATATTATTTCTAGTTTAGGTAGTCTGTAATAGAAATTAACCAGCTCTAAGGCAGTGCCCCCATTTGCTCCCCATTTGCTACACTCCCAATGATCGCAGCTTGATATTATTATCTAACCATGCCAAAGTACGCAGCTCAACTAATGGCCATGGTAATGCCAATCGTAATTGCAATAGTTTCCATAACAATAGCCGCAATTAGCTCATACAGACGCACAAAAACGAATTTCCCGCTAATTTGTTATATTCCGATTCAATTTGCGTGATTATTAATTCGAGCATAGGACCGGAAGCGAAGCCTAATTGATACACATGAATTGACTGACATAATTTATTAGATTGTTAACAGATTTAGCTGAGTTCACACGCTCTCGGAGGTAGGCAATGAACTCGTAAATTGGATTTATAAACACGCTCCGCCCAACGCATCTCACAGTGGATACTACGCATTCATAATTTCATTCAAAATTATCCAAATTGAAATATATTTACACGTCTGAATTTATCCACATACATTTTCATATTTTGTTGGTGTTTTCGTTTCACAGGTCAAATGTTTCTTATGAATCGATTTTTCGATGGTGAATTTATGACATTTGGCTTGGATGTGATAGATTATATGGAGACCGATCAGGAAGATCGCATGGATCCGATGATTTACATATTTCCCAGAATGACCAAATGTACATTTTTTAAATATGGTTCAAGTGGGGAGGTGAGTACAGCGCAAATTATTGATGTGTGTATAATTATAATTCTTCTTCTTCCTCTTTGATTAGGTGGAAAAACACGACGCCATTTGCATTTTACCATTAAACGTTGTTAATGAGAAAATTTACATTTTCCTTTGGTTTTGGTTTATATTATTAACGTTACTCACATTATTAACGCTAATATACAGGGTGGTTATTATATTCTCGCCTCGAATGAGGGTATATTTATTTCGAATGCGATTTAGGTGAGTGCCACATAGATATGATGCGATGATATGCGATGATTTAACGTTCTCTAACACTGCTCTCTCCGTTTCGCCTCACAGGTTAGTGCGTCGAGACGCAATTGAAATAATCGTTCGTCGTTCCAAGATGGGCGATTGGTTTTTGTTGTATTTATTAGGTGAAAATATAGATACAGTTATATTTCGTGATGTTGTACAGGATTTAGCAAATCGCTTAGGACATAACCAACACCACAGGGTGCCTGGATTGAAAGGTGAAATACAGGATGCATGATATTGGGAGTATTAGAAACAATACAAAATGCAATATGTCGTCTCAATATGAAAGCCACAACAACAACAACAACAACAACAACAACAATGTTCAACTATTTAGTACAACAACAACAACAAAAGCAGCAGCAGCAACCGCTTCATAAGTTCAACACAAAACTGAAAAAAATATAAAACGTATCTTACAAATACAACCAAAAAAACTATCGTCAATGCTAGCACATCGAAGTCATTTTCAATCAGCAATCAACAAGAGAGTAAAGCACAGAGTAACGCCTCAGTAACGATAACGATAACGATACAGATACCGATAACGATCAACGATAAGCGATAAACGAGTCGAGATACGACAAGGTTTAGGATAATCAAAGGCTACAACAATAGACCAAAGCACACAACGAATGAAAGCGGACTGAGCCGAACCAGAAGTTAAAGTCAAAGGCAAGGAATACGAAACCAACAACAACAACAACCAAACAACAACAACAACCAAACAACAACAACGAATATTAAAGTCACAACCGATAGACGAAGAACCGGATATGGATGAATACCAATCACGAGTAGCAGCCGAAGGGAAAGGAGTTTGGGCACAACAGCCGCCATCTGGCTGCAGTGCCCAAGGGCATGGCGAGCATGTTGCACGTGGCGCCTGCAGCTGCCCGCATGCCCCATGGATTCAAGTCAAATGTTATGAAAATAGTATGTTGCCCAGCGACAAGGACAAAGTGTGCATGCGAAATGGAAGAAGGAATGGATTCGAAAACAGCACGAAGGGAACGGAAAGTCGAGGAAAATCTACAACAACAAGAGCAACAACACTCTTTCTCTCTCTCTCTTATTCACATCCACACAAGCTCACTCACATACACCCACACACACACACAAACATACTCGCTCTTTCACAATTTCACACACACACACACACCACACACATAAAACATTTACGCGGCATTGCTCATACGCCCCGTAGACGCCCCCCATCACAACAAACATCGCACACACTCACACCTGCTCCTCACTTTGCTTGTCATGCAGCAACACAACAAAGACACCAACGAAGTCGAGACGACGCCCGCGAATATAATTGCATTTCTGTATTAAAAACCCCAATATCAACAACATCGGCAGTTGCAGCAGCAACTGCGAACATCACGAAACACCAACACCAGCAGCAGCAGCAGCAACAACAACAACAGCAACAGCAGCAGCTGCAACTGTTTCACAAAAGATGAAGAAGAACGAACGGAGAGTAGCTTATAACTCATCTCTCATACATAAAAAAAGAAAACGAAATTCGAATAATTTCTGAACAAAATTGAGTGAATAAAAAAAACTAAAAAAAAAAAACGAAGTTAAGCTACTGAAAAGAACAAAAAAAAAGAGAATGAGAGTAAAAAAAAGCAGGCAAAAAGAAAAGCTAGATTAAATTCAATTCAATTAAATCACTTATTAAAACCAAAAACAAAATAAAAATGATATCTTGAAGTGTTCATGTATTCGAATCTAGGTTAACTAAGTACAGCATATAAAATAAATCTAAATATTAAACTTACTTATACTTAAATATATATATATATATATATATATACACATATATATATACGTATATGCGTACACATATGCTATATATATGTGGTACATATATAGATAAAGATACAACTTTTTTTTCTTAATCTAAGCATTTGTATTACCCGCTAAAAAACAAAAAAACAAACAAATAAAAATACAAAAAAAAAAAAAAACAAACAAAAATATATAAAAATTAAAATACAAAAAAAAAAAACATATACAAAACAAAAAGAAAAACCAATTTTGTATGCAAAAAGAAGATGAAAAATTATACCAGAATCTAAATGTAAAGAACAAAAAATATCAATAAATATCAGCGACAGTTTAGTAAAATGGAAACAAAATACCAACTACAAGAAATATGCATTAAAAAATACTAACGACAAGAAAATACCAGAAACAAAAGCGATAACTCCAAATGCCGAGAACACACAATTACATACACACACACACAGTCATACACACACACACATACATACAAACATAGTTAAATTAGATCAATCTGTAGCGCGCATCATTAAATATAAACAACAAATAATAATACAACAAAGGAAAGCAGAAAATACTACAACACACACACACACACACACACACACACACACACATTCATTAAGCTTATTTTTTCAATTATACACACATACACACACACACACAGCTTTTATTTCCGTCATTATGAATAATGTTTGTTCACTGTGTGAAGTTTTTAAGCAAACTCATCAGCATTTATAGCATAAATTAAATATAGAAAAAAAAGTGAGGCGAAAAGAAAGAAGAAGAAAACACAAACAAACATATGAGAATACCCCATGCAAATTACATAGTTCATAATAATTCCAATTGCAGCAACCGAAACAAACCAAAAAGCAAGAGAGAAATTTTCGATAATTATCATAAATTTGTCATAATAAATTGAAAAACTCAATCACACACACACACACACACACACATAAGCGAGCTGCCCGAATGCTGTGGAACCAAAGTTAAGTCTCACAAAACTCATCAACTTGTTGTCTATGCAATCATATCTACATATATCTATATATATGTATGTGTGTATGTATATATGGAAGGCGAATCTCTCTTTCTCATATATATATAGATGATATATATGTATATATAGCTAGCTCATCTGATTCACATCGAATTGACCACACATCATGTGCTACAAATTGTAAAATCCGTCCAGAAAACTTTTTGAAGCGCACTTGGTTTGTTGTAAGGCTCCCGCTTGGCCAGAGCCAGAGCCAGAGCCAGAGCCATAGCCATAGCCAGCTCTCGTTTTTTGCCCAATCACAATTTTGTTAAAAGTTTTGAAAGTACTGTAAAACGGACCAAACAACTTGCAGACGCCTCCAGAGTTTTCCATTAGCGGGCTCTCTGAAACCAATCGCAATCGCAATCACCGACACCAACTCTATTACAATGCGTTGCTCACTCAGTCTCTATCTCAATCAGTATCGGTATCTCTATCTCTGTCTTCCTTTCACACTGTTGCGCATTTTTTTATGTCACAATTGAGGACGCATTCAGACAAGCCAAGCCAAATGAGCAAATGTCACTGCCAGCTAAATAGTTCTAGAGTTAAATACTTGTAATTATACTTGAAGGTTCCCATGCAAAGGGCAGCTCACGAGTCACGAATCACGAATCACGAGTCACGATTCATGCAAACAGAGCCTGGCAATTCCACAGTTGGTATAAAACAAAAGAATCTAACAAGTCGGGAATCATCTGCACTTGCTCACACACACACACACAGACACACACACACACACACACACAGACACAGACACACACACACATACGAACATCCTTCGTTGCTATTTGTTTTCTCACTACAGCATACTCAAAGACGCATTAGATTTTAGCCAGCAAGGTTTGAGGATAATAAGAAAAGCAATTGGAAAAAAGTAAAGAAAATTACTTCTAGGTCGCTAATAGAGAGAATGGAAAAACGAAAAAAGAAAAAACAATAATTATAACAATAAAAATAAATAAATAACAAAGTAATTTAAGCGTTTTTTTTTTTTAAACAGCTTCTAGCCAAATATGCATAAGGCTAAAATCTAGTTAAAAACCAATAAAAATACAAATAATATAATGAAAATACTTGGTGTACAAGGAAACTAAATAATTATTAAAAACACACACAAAAAAATTAGTTTGTTCGTGTTTTTTTTTTTTTCTCAAGCCAAGTAAAGAGAGAAAATAAGTAAGAGAATTGAATACATACTGAATGCTATGCAAAAGGATAACAAGATATATATATATATAAATCATGTAAAAATCACATATTAAATATATATAGAATAATAAATGATATATATACACATATATATGCATATGTGAATATGTGTATCCGTATATATATATAGCCATGCAGAAATTCTATATAATTGCATAATAGAAGGAAATTGCCATTAGTTGTTAGTGTTAATGCGATACGTACAGGCATATACATACACATACATGCATGCGTATGTGTGAATGTGCATATGTGTATATGCGTGGTAAGAATACCTCTGCCAGGTATGCAGCTCACAATGAATTCTAGCCAGAGGTGCAAATGCAGGAGCAGGAGCAGGAGCAGGAGTAGGAGCAGGAGCAGGAGCAGGAGTAGGAGCAGGGTTCAGCAAGGCATATGAGAATTGTAACTCAACTTGAACTAAAGAAGCAATTGTAAAATATCTCAACTCTGAATATATATATAATGTTAAGAGCCAATATCGAATATTGAATATTGTATATCGTATATCGTACAGCGTATATCGAAATCGTAACGTGTTCTTTTTCCAATGCAAGCCTTTATTTTTCAAAGTGTTTGCCGCAATATTAACTACGAGCGAAATATAAAATACATACAAATACAAATACAAATAATATTATAGAAATATGATAAGTGAATACGAATTGTGTATTACGATTATAATAAATACTTATACACCACACACAAACACACACACACACAAATAGACGATAGAGCCCTAGCAGCCATAAGCAGTTCACAGAACAGACTACTTTAGCTCCCCAGCCTTGCGTCTACTAATACAAGCGCATCTTGACTACTCTTCTTCTTCACGAGCTCTCGATAGGGAAGCAGCAGAAGCTGAACTTGAGTGCTGCCCCTCCGTCAGCATTATCAGGAGCAAACCAAATCTTTTACTCTATGCTCTCTCATGCACATATATGTACATACTACCCGATCGGTGCTTGGGTAGTGGGTATGTGTGTCTGCTCAGCTCTATGTTCTCTAGCCAGCTTACTGTTTTCGCTTCATTGTTTATTCGGCAAATTGAACGAATACATATCATTGTTTAATTGGTTTTAGTCGAGCTCAACTCAACTCTGAGAGGTTCATACTGCTGTCTCGCTCTGTTCGTCTGTGACTCTCTCCCGCTTTCCCGTTCTGTCTCGCTCTCGCTTTACGAACACTGCCGCCTTCAGGCTTTCCGCATCGTTCGCTCTCTTTCCCACACTCCCACTTTATTAACACTCTCTCAGCACATCCGGTATCGAAATCGACGTACAGCAAATAGGTCAATTGTCAAAATTAATCGAATTATATTGGTGAAATTTTTGCACTTTATATTCTTTTAAAGACAAACAACAAACAAACAAAAAACGAAATGAAAATGAAAAAAAAAAAAAAAAAAAAAAAAAAACGATTTTTTGAAATTCTCTTAGCAAATGAAATTAGAATTTTTCTTTTAATTTACATATATGAAATATCAAATAAAATAATTAATAATTAAATAAACAATTACAGTCAAATAGTGCAAAATCTTTTATTAGACCAAGCGTTTTTAATGTAAACATTTGAATCGAAATTTTGTAAACTTCAAAATACATAAATATAAAAAAAAAAGATAAAGAACGAAAACGAAAACAAAAACCAAAAATCTGAAACTGCCAATTCACATTCTCAGACAAGAATAATATAAATAATATTAATAATAAATATTATCTGCAAGCAAATGAAATTAGACAATTTACACAAATGAACCATTTTTTATGTGTATACAAAATGCATAAATAATAATTAATTGAAAACAATGAAAATTGCTGAATATTTCCAATGAGAAACCAAATACAATTTAAACAAATATATATAGCGAATCACAACTACATTTAGGCGTACGCATTTGCATTATTCATTTAGTTTGATGCTGAGCTAGGAGCAGAGGTCAGAGATTCTATTCAATTTGATTCCAATTTCAATATCTATTCGGGAGTGTTCTCAGTTCTCGTATATGTGTGTGTGTGTGTGTGTGTGTGTTTGCCAGTGTGTGTTTTTTTGCATGAGCTGATACTATGTGTGAATAAATAGCAGACAATAATTAGTAAATTTGCAACAACAAAAACAAATTAATAAATAAAATACAAATACAAATGAAGAAATGAAAATGAATGAGCAAAAAAGCAATATTCGTGTGTAACACGCAAGGCAGCACACACACACACACACACACACACACACGCACACACACTCGTTCTAATTGCAAGCTGTATCTGTATTCGTATCTACAACTTGAACTGTATCTGTATCTTAGATTCTTTTGTCTTCCACATTCTTTTGGGTTTTCTTTTCCATTTTCCTTTCCCTTTGTTTCTTTCACTTCATGGCTAGCTCCGAGCTTTCAGGCTTTTTCATTTCAATGCAGACAGCAGCTGAAGGCGCAAAGTAGTTCCTACAAAATATATCCAAGGTCAAGATCGAGCTGAAGCTAAACACCTTCTGTTCCCACTGCGAAATCCAACTCCTGCTGGGGATCCTATTGGCTTTTACTTTTCTCATTTCCGTACTTTGCCATATTTAGTTAGGCCATTTGTTCGACGTCTTAATGCTTATATATAAATATATATATATATATATATATACATATGTATGTATTTATATATATGTATGTAATACTTATAAATGTAGTTCCTTTCTCGTTAGCACAATTTTGAAGCATAAGAAAACTGCCTTAAAGTGATTTTCAAATTATATAACAAATTTATAACAAATATTGTAAATAATATAGTGCCCAAAACGAAAACAAAAACTTATATTGGAAACAAACATTTTTTTTTTACTAACAATAATTAGAAACGTAATGTACTTTAAGCATAAGCATGACTTTTAATTAACACCTAAGGCACATACAATTTGTACATAACTTAATATACATTTACATATTATTATTATTAATATTATTAAAATTATACAATATACATTATATATATATATATACTATATATACATATATATATACACACATATGTATGTGCATATAACATATGTATTTTATAACGAATTAGATCGTAATACTAAAGCAAAACACGTTCAGCAAAATTACACTTAAGTTTTCCACCTTCAGATGACTTTTGACCGCAGAAAAAGATCATATTTAAAGCTAAATCCAGAACGGAAATGAAGAAGATGAAGAAGAAGACGAAGAGAAATAAACAAAAGTTTTGTATTTTAAATTGTTTTCCACAGCTCTTAAGTTTAGTCAGACCTAACTTAAAGAACGTAACGTATTTATAAAATAATACTACTAACAATAATAATTAATAAAATACCAAAAAGAAAAAAAAAAACAACTACATATAATATAAAGAAGATGATGAAGGATACAAGAGAAAACCAAAGGATGTATGTAAAATAATTGCATAAATAATTTCAAATATATTCGCCGATTGCCTTCAACTAGAGGAATTTTGATTACAAAATTAATAATGAATATTACAAATAAAACATAAACAAATGAGAACTATTAAATATTGCATTAACGAACATATTTATACAATGGAATGGCAAAGTTATATGAAAGGACGAGCAAGCAGGAAGTAAACGAAGAAGAAGAATTGAGCAGACAGCAGCAAGACGAAGGAGAAGATGGAGAAGCAGGAAACCCAAGCAGAAAACAAGAACAACAAATATACACAAAACGAAATTCAAAAAGAACTGAAGTAAAAACAAAGATTTTAAAACCAGCAACAAAAAACCAAAAAAACAAAAGAAAAAAAAAAAACAGCATCAACCGAAAAAAAAAAATAACAACAAAATGTTCATATTTGTACACTGAAAAAAAAAAAACCAAAAGCAAAAAATAAGCGAAATTCTATAAGAGTCATAAAAGAACTTATACACGAAACACACACACACACACACACACACATACATTTACATAGTTCATATGTACACACACATACAGTAATTTCTGCAATTAGGAATGCAATTTTATCCGAAATGTAGGCAAACATTTACGAAATTAGAAAACGAAAGCAATTTTATCAATTACGTCTGAAAAAGAGAGAAAACTGATCTCATTAGGATCTTTAGTTTTTGATTCGATTTCCCCATTTTTAGAACCAGCGAAAACACGACGAACAAACGATAAGTAAAGGAAATTCGAAAACAAAACAAATACACATATCCAGCAATCCTTTGAATACATTTGCTTTACTTTGAATCAAAACGAAAATGAAATTAAGAATAATAATACGTCAGCGACGTCTCACATCTCGGAGGAATTCTGGGTACTGGACAACTCGTTTCAATTTTTTAATGCTGCTGCAGCAACGAACCTTCCTTGGATACTTTCTCTATATACATACATATATATATATATATATATATACACATATGTATTACGTAACTTATGCCGACATAGAAAATCACAGACAGCAAAAAGAAGAAGAGGAGGAGGAGGAGGAGGAAAGTAAAGCATAAATAATACAACTACATCAAGTACAGTAAATATTACCTATAGTTCACACACACACACTTACACACACACACACATTTACAACGTAGCTCGTAAGCGAATCTCTAATTTGTATTAAATTATAGAATTATGGATAATTAATCAATGAATTAATCAATTGATTCATTATTAATAAACAATAGCATATTAACTAGTTCATATTGAAATACGCAACAGTTGGCAGGTCTGTGAATTGGAGTGTGTTGATTTTTTTTTTTTTTTTTTTAAATAAATAAATATTTAACTAGTTATAATAACGTAATAATGATAATATTAAAAATAATAATATTAATACCTAATACATTATGAATTCATTATAAATCTTGTGTACGATTATTGTGAAACGTTTCATTTTGTTAATACGAAAATAAAACGCGTGCATGGTTAATAAAGCTTTAATTTGAAGCTATGTATTTATATAAATATATATATACATATATGAAGCGTATGCATACATATACATATATACACACATGCGCATGCGTGTGTGCATGTGTGCGTGTGTGTGTGTGTGTGTGAGTGGGGAGGGGTATATGTATATTATATGAGTATAAATGAAGCAAGCGACAAAGCAGCAGAAGAAGAATAAGATGAGATAAACGTCCTCAGTTTATAAATTTTCAAATGAGTGACAGCTAAAACAAAAACAAAAACCAAAATAAAAAACAAATTAAAATTAAAAACAAAAGCAAAATTGATTTAGTCAAGCAAACGTAACATACTTAAAGTTAAGGCCCATACACGTATATTAATATAAACCATTATTTAAACATCAATTTATTACTGAATAGGCAATGGAACCGAGACCCAAAATGAAGAAAATGAGAAACCAAAATCGAATTATTTAATATACATAAATTACTTAGCTGAATAGAATGTCATGGCTGGATGGTGGATGGGTACATCGGTGGATAGAGTACGTGCTATATACATATGCATATACATATATATGCAAAGGTGTGTGAGCATAGGCATATGTATATATCACATACATATCTCTGTAACGACGACAGTTTTTAGTCAATAATATTAATAATAATAATAATATGAATACGAATAGTGGAAGCAGGAAGAGAAATCGAATTAATGGCAAATCGAAAAACAATAAAAACAATGGCATTCAAAGCATATATGAAGCCCCTATATTGAAGATATAAACGTGAATTTTTAGCAGTGTAAGTAATACAGTTATATGACAGGCAAACATACACCAACACCAACACCAACACCAACACCGACACAAACAGAACAGAAACAGAACAGAGAAACACACTCATACGCAACATAAGCCACAAGAGAAAATTTATAAGGCATACAGTTACATAAACGAGCGCTAGATGGTGCTAATACACAAACGAGCGCTAGATGTCGCCCAACTAAATCCAGAAAACTGATTCAAAAACCAGCATAAAGGCATACATCATTTTCAGGATGACATATTCATGAATATACATACATATATATATTTATATATATATATATATATATATATATATATATATATATATATATATATAATATTATTATACTTCAAATGGAAGGCAAACGCTAAGATCCAATAGCAAAATTAAATTCTAAGCATACATGAGACAACGCATACATCAAGCAAACAACATAACATAGCGAACATTAATTACTTGTAAATAACTCACACACACACATCACGTAAACACACACACATACACATTCTCACGCACACACACACACAAAGAAACACTCATAACATATACAATACTATTTTACATTTGGTTGATTAAACTTGCTAAAGAGAAAAATAAAACAAAACAAAAATTATTGCATCGCATTACATACGACAAGTAAATGGCAAAAGATTAAAGAGAAACAAAATAAATAATGAAGGTAACGAAAGCAAAGCAAGAAGTTAAAATCATATGCATCAAAGTTAAGTAAAAGTAAAAATAAACGTAAACATAAAGTAAACGTAAAAGTAAACGTAAATGATTAGTACACACACACAAAGGCAATTAAGTGGAGGAGGCAGGAATGCATTAATAGGCATGAATGAAGGAGTTGCATTGAATCATGGGCGTCAATCAGTCTGGTTTGATTGACGGCGCCTATTGATGATGATGACGACGAGCGATGGCGCATAAAGAGAATTAAATAAATTACCAAGTAATATTATACAAATATTATTATATATAAATTATTATAATTATAAATTACTATTAAAGAAAAACAAAACAAGACAGAAAAAAAATAATAATAATTAAAAAAGAAAAACAAATACAAAATCCAGCAACAAACAGATAATGAAACACACTATTATAATGCGAAACAAAGAAAATAAAAACGAAACGAATTGACAACGTTGTATGATTTTGATCAGAAAGTAATAAAAACAATTTTCGATTTGTTACGAAATATACAAAATGCACCTGTCTTTCTATTTTCGACTGGTTTCCCTTTGGATTGGGCATGAAACATGAATGCGGTAAGTGCGCTGTCTTGGACTACATAGTGGCGCCACCTATGTGTTGTTTTTTGGCAACTCCAGTAATGAGCCGCAAGCAGTGCCTATAGGATAAGGACTGCCTATAAATTGTAGCTGCAGCCTCAGCACCTTCAAAGCAACTGCTTGCAAAGCAGTGCATGCATGTGTACGAATATGTAAGTATGTGAGACAGGCAAATAATGCGCCATCATTGTTTTGCATGAATATGCACAAGCAGTTCAAGAAGAACTTGAGTAGCATAAACAATGCAAGCAGAATGTGTATGCTTCCGGAAAGCAGTTTACAGTCAAGTTCAATGTAATTTTATGATTATAAATAATATTTAATTCAAATGTATGCAGATGTTTCATTAGAAAGTCTGTGCATGTCTATATTTGCGACTTAAATGGTAACATGGTAGTCTATCCTCAGCTATCAACACAAAAAACGAGCACTTAACTGCTTAGCTCACAGGACGAACCATACATGTTTTCAGCGGCAATTAAAAAGCCCTGCATACTTTCGGGCGCACTAATGCATACTGTTACATATGTATGTATTTCTTTGTATGTGCAATTTTTCACTGACGTTGGGTATTATCTGACTTTAATTTAATAATTTTGGGAACACTAATTTAATTTGATAAGAGCCCAATGTTGGTCGACTATAAGCACAAGACATGAATTATAGATATTTTGGCCTGGCATCAGTTGCACTTGTAGTTCGACCATACTTTCAAAATTGTGAGCAAAAGTAATGAAAAGAAAGATATGCGAAGCTAATTTTTGTACACCAATACCAAGAGAACAGCATTAGTAAGAAGCCTTACACTTTATGAATCCTATGAAAAACAGATGGCATTCCATCATGAGTTTGATAAATAAACTACATTTTTATTGAAAGGAATATATATTATAATTACACGTGTTTTAGTGCTGCACATATAAATTGAAAGTCTTTGGCTAAATCTCTATTTATTTATTTTTTCAGTCACTTCTTAAGCATGTAATCTACTCTCTCAACGTTTGCCCTCTCATCCTGTTGGCTAAACGCAGCACAAATGTTGAGTAATATGCGATAGCCATCGGGAATGTTGTGTGATAGCCTTTGCGTATTTCGTTTCCATTCATAGGTTCCGCAATTTTGTTGTGAAAATACAAATACGGCCATGGGCTAATCCCTCGAGCTGATACTTCCTCTTCGATGCGACGCCTCGCTGATGAGAATCGGCCCGGGTTATCGGGCACGCAAATCGCGCAATTGGTGTAATGAAAACTCAGTTCCCAGATCGAAAGATATACGTCCATGAGTTTTTCATGCGACATAATTAGGGCTGATTGAATTGGCTGCCTGTCAAAGACTGTTGCTCAGCCATTCCCGCACGCTCCGCACATATCGAGTGTCAAAAAAACAGCAAACTAGCCGCCGATCAGGTATACCCTACTCTGCCCAAACAGATGACAATTAGCGTCAGCTCGGTTTGTTTTGAGCGGAAACGCATCTCTGCGAAAAAATGGTCGACAAACGTTGATACTAAAGCACCTTTGTTTGCCCCATTTGCTTGCTTATCGCTGATTTTGCGTTCCTGTTTATTTTGGCAGCTATTCAATGCAATTTGCAAAAGGCAACAAAAAACTCCATTCGACAATTGCAACTGCCATAGCCATTCATTAGCCACTCAGACCATCTAAAGTTTGTTTATTGCAAAGCTAAACTTTTTTTTCACCATCCGATGGTTTAACGGATGTCTGATGATAGAGCCCACATAGCTGGACAATGATCCAGAGCCATCCACAATTACGATTTGTGGGAGTGAGATGCGAAAGCTAAAGCTTCAAGCATAACACTGCACAACAAAATTGCAGCAATTGTCTGATGAATGATTCTTATAGCTTGATGTTAACTAAGTTGGCGTTGCTGATGCTAAAAATGCGCTCAATATTAAATTGCAAACGCTAAACAAAAATAAAACTGGTTTCTATTTGTGTGGATTAAGATGATGCAGATAAAAAGATGTCCTTTAATATATATGTATATAATATATTTTGTTTCGCAAATAAAGTACAACATTTTAACTAGAGCTGAAACAAAAGCAAAAAATCCAGTTGAAATCCTTATTAAAAATTGAGCCAATTTCAATAATAATCAATCAATAATTAGAAATGCTTTGCTGTAGTGTTATTATTGCAGTTCAGTTGTTGCAGAGCGAATCAAAAACAATTTTAGTCACACTCGAATTTGTTGGTAATTTATGCTTAATATACTTATAAATTAATAGATGTAACTATTGAATATGTTGAGCATTTAAGTTTGTGAATTTATACATAAATATTTTTTATTTATTTGATTAAGGCCAAAGACTTTTCATGACAATATTGAGAGTGAATTATGTGCAGTCGTAGCTAATGTAGGTAAGCTAACACACTTTATTCCTAGCTAATGCTAAGCCAATAGGACAATAAAGCAGCCTTTATGCACCAGAGAACCTTAAGGAACGTGACAGAGAGCACTATATAATCAGACAAATAATTGGCCAACTAAGAATGCTAGAATTACAGCTCAAATACATAGCTAAACTGTAAACTGTAAACTGCAATTGTAAATTAATTACTATTAGATTTACAATCTAAAGTGATTTTATTTAAATAAACAAATATATTTAAAAGTACTTTCATATATTTTTTACTTTCATTTACATTTATTTTTACTTAACAACTTTTTTAAAAATAAATTTAATATTACTTTGCATTTATAACGCTTTAACAAACACTGACATCCCTTTCTCTCTGACATCTTTCTCCCTCTCTCTCTCTCTCTCTCTCTCTATCTCTCACTCTCTCTCTCTCTCTCTCTCTCTCCCTCTCTCTCTCTCTCCCTCTCCTCTCTCTCACTCTCTCCTCTCTCTCTCTCTCTCTCTCTCTCTCTCTCTCTCTCTCTCGCTCAAATTTGTTTATCTCTTGTATGCCATAAATTAACGTCGAGATTATGGTTAATCAACGTTAGTCAAGGATTTGCTCATCTGTCTGCCAATCGAGACTCAGATTGTCTGTTAACCATAGAATAGGAATGTGAATTTCATATCAATCTTTTCCCAATTTAGTTCTAGCAAGACTATATAAAGAATTTTCAGGAGCTGGCCATTCCATGCGTGCATCAAGCACATATCCTCTATATCTGACCCAGGCGCTGCGTCAATCTAGTTGGTTAGCAAAAGGTGCACAAAAGAAAATGCAAATAAATTCGATTATAAATTTTAATGCTCACAACTAAATTCTCACTCTAAACTCTCAATTTGGAGCTTTGATTAAAATGTTAGCAAGAGCAAAACCCCCCTGCATAGACAACAAAACGTGCAATTAAGAAACCATCAAAGAGTTGACCCCTCGTAATCCCGGCTAAATGACGCGGCTCTGCACATTTGTTGCGCTGTTTTCTAAGCGACGGCGGCGGGGTTTTCTATTTGAATATTTTACGAGTGTGAGAGTTTTTAATAACGCGTCACATACAAAAGCGTAAAATGCTCGCATTTAAATCCATATTCGAAGCGAAATTCGGAATTGGGCATCAAGCACGGCGGCGCGAAGTTGTATTGTTATTTATTTTCTATGTTTGCTTTTGATTTATTTATTTATTTATTTATTATTACATTTGACTGATTGCCAAGCCCGCCCCTCGCCCACCACCCCCCACCCTTGATATGAGCTCATGTATTATGAATAAGTTTATTGTCGTGCGCTATGTCTATATATTTAGTGGGAGCCCAACAGCAGCGAGGGGGCGGGCCGAGCGGAGGAGGAGGAGGGAGAGGAGGGCGAGCAAAGTGTGCGACAGCAGCGCAAACTCGTCAAAAATTAAAAAGTGCGTGTGGATTTCGGCTCAGCGCTCTCTGTTGTTGCCAAATCATATTATCGCATTTGTTATGCAGCCGGCAACCGGGGCTTTTGCCACGCTCCGAAATCCCATTTATGTCGGTGCCCAAAAATGTAGCCAGTGACAGCGCGTGGAACAACTTATGCATTCATATATAACAGATTTATCTAACCATATATATGTATTATATAAGCATATACATATATGTATATATGTATAATGTTTGGCCCCAAGCGTAGCTAAGGCAGCTGAGCCCATTCGGAGTTGGCTTGCTCTAAGAGCGGAGCTTCAAGGATATGCAAGAGTATTATATCGGCTTAAGTCAACAATTGATGAGAATATTTGCTTTATTTTTATAGATTTATTTACTTTTTTTATTAATATTACAGTTTGAGCTAAAGCAAAAATGCCTAAAAATAATGAAAAAAAAATCATAATAAGATTGTTTTATTATGCCTTATTGCTTGCAGCATGAAATAAACTACTCATCTCTGGACAACAAGAACAGCAACTGCAAAAGCATCTTAGCTACTGGCTTCTCTTATATAAGACACGAACTTAATTTGCTTTTAGTTATAGTTATTAATCGCTTTCTTCATCATTCCAGGCTTATGTAGCCGCAGCTAAATAAACTACGGACGCAAGCGAAGAGCAGGATATCTAGAAATCGTTGGCTGGCACATCCTTTAGTGCCAAGGACATGGAGGGGCACGAAAATATGATTCATAATCCAAGAGGTGCCAGCGACTAAATATTTAACCAAAGATTGTGGCTAGATGTTTGGGCACTGCCACTCAGAGATCTGCTAGACCCCGCGCAGGAACTTAAAGAGCACTCAGTCCGTCATCCTGATGATATGCTGGACCGGATCTGTATCGAAAGCCAACTACCAAAGCTTGAACTAACCTATGGCTACATGCTAAGACTCGTACTACCATTAAGATTACTGTGCAAGATATTCATACATACAAATAATATTTAACTAAGACCCTTCTGCTGTCTTGCCTAAGACTTCATTAAATATTTAATTAAATAAAAAACTATGTAAATAATATAATATAAATAATAGTTGTTTGTAAGTTAGCTGACCATAAACTTGGTATAGTATTTGTAGTATTTTTATAGTATATTGTAGTATTATTCCTAGTCTTTCAGCTTCCTCGAGATTTGCAACTTATGGAAGCAGCGTGTGGGATTTTTAGTTCAGTTTCTGTAGTTAGGCTTAGCATCGTCATTAAGTGCGCCCGTTCGTGAGTGACATAATTTAATCAGTTTGTTAGTTCTCCCACTCACCCACTCGGACTTCCTTAGTCGATGCTCGTTGATCGAACAGAGAGGAACTAATTAGCGCTTGCATATGCTCGTGTGTGCTCAGCTCTGAGGAGTGCAATTCCAGAAAGTCTCTTCTTGCATATGTATGTGGCATATACATACACACATACAAATACAGATGCATATATGTATGTATATGAACAAGTCTGCACATTCTGCACATAATAATGAACTGAACTTTCGGTGCTATCCCTCAAGACTCCAATAAAAGCCGTTCGGCAGCTCAATAAAAACTTTGACCAAAATAATACTTCTCTTGAAAGTATTATTTTTTTATTAAGTAAATATAAATGCATGCCTCTCGTATTGCAATTACATCTGCTTGCCGCTGATTTCTCTAATTTCTTCGAGTTTCAATGGGTTCAATAAATGAGATTAATGAGTATTCACAGTCTGTTAAGTGCATTGGAAATTGCTAAATGCAAAATGCAGGATTCTATGTATAAGATTTTAGTATTCTTCATGAGCTAACCAGCCGCTGAATTGAAGTGTTCTAAAACTTTTCTCTGCTTTTTTCGCCGTGGGCGCATATTACGTGAGTGGCTGCATCTCGGCGATCAATGGCCCGAGTGCAGCTGGGAGCATAATGAAGGCGAGATGATGATGTTGCCAGGCTGCTGGGCACAGTTCTGGCCATTAGTAAAATCAACAGCAGTTCGCAGAGACACACACACACACACACACACACACACACACACACACACACACACACACACACACACACACACACACACACACACACACACACATTCAAATCTAACAGCAATAAAAAGGGCAAATGCTGGCCTGAATTCCATTTAACCTTTCTCGCACTCAGTCTCTGTCTCTCTTCGCCCGTTTCTTGTGCAAGCCCCCGGCCCGGCCCGCCCCGTCCCCTGTCATTCAGTGCGACTCTGTTGTAGCTATTGTCAACGACGTGGAAAATGTTACGCTACAATTTAATTGAAAGGATAATCAGGCGCACAGCGGCAGCGCGTTATGCGAGGAGCGCACTCATTCAAAGGGGCAAGCACACAAAAACGCCGTGCAATGAATGTGTGTCTCACTCACTCTCCCGCTCTCTCTCTCTCTCTCTCTCTCTCTCTCTCTCTGTGTGTGCTGCAAATAGAAATAAAAAGCAAACGCAGACGCGGACACAACGGTGGCAACATCGGCTTTTGTTGTTCCCGTCAAGTGTCCTTTTTGATGACGACGGCAATGGCTTGGCTTCTGCCTCGGCTTCGGCTTCGGCTTTGGCTTTGGCTTTGGCTTTGGCTTTGGCTTGGGTCTTTGGCTTTAGCTATGGCCATTCGGGGTTGCTTTGGTAGACCTCGCTTGTGGCCGGGTATGTGAGCCCACAACGTGGCCAGCTTTGCTTCCGTTGCGTCGCAGCGATCCTCGGGCCGGGCTGGGCCCGGCCGGGCTGGGGGAGCGCCCGTGGCGCAGGGCGTGTGAAGAGCACAGGAGGCGGCAGACCGTTCGACGGACGGTGTCGCCAACAAAAGGGGTCGCCAGTGCGCAGGACGACGACGACGAGTTCGCCGTCGATTGGCAAATGAAACTAAATAAAATTAAATGCGTTGCACAAGTTGCAAATTCATGCACAATCAAAAGGATTCACGCTGCGCTCGCGCTCTCCCTCTCCCTCTCTCCCTCTCTCTCGCTCGCTCTAAGTCTCTGGCTCGACACAAAGGCAGCAGCAGCAGCAGCAGCAGCAGGCGGCAAGAAATCAAAATAAAAAATGTAATTTTAATCGAATTCATTCGCCCCTTTGATGCATGCGAATAGTTTCTGATTCACATTCGTCACTCACACTCGAGCATACTGTGCTTCGCATTGAAGTGCCCAGCCCTTTGCCTTCGGCTAACCTTATTAAGAGTCGCCCGCTGTCCTCTATCGCTCTCGCTGTTCAGCTTCGCTCTAGCCCTTTGCTCTCTGATTTGTGTTGTGCCAACAATCGCAGATGCGCAGCATGTTCCACCTCACCTCACCCCACTCTACTCCACCTCGAACCCGACTCTCCGAGGCATCTGCAATACACAAAAATCATTCTTCCGCGAGCAATGCAATTGACTTTTCCAGCCCTGGACTGTGGCAAACTGAGGCGTTGACAAATCTCAACTAAACCCAAGCGTCTTCACCAAGTAATTTATCAATAAACTCACCTACTAACTGCCACTACTACTATTTGATTAACACTAATGTACAACTACTATTTTACTACTACTATTTCCAATGGCAATGCACAACAACTAGAATATTTTATATTTTTATTTTACAAATTATTTTCAATGATATTATATAGTCTTATTAAATGCAGAGAAAAGTGTCTCAATAATATCATCAATATGAAATATGTTTCATTAAGAATATTAAATATTTTGTGTTTTAAATTTCTCTTGCATTATCTAAGAGCATCGTATTTTTCTGATTGCCGCTGTTTTTTTTGCAGTACGAGATCTAGGAAAAATTATTGCCAAAAATAAATAAATAAACATATATAGAAATAATAAAAAAAATAATAACAATAAATAAGATATAAATAAAAAAAAAATTAATATAGATTAATGCACATAATCAATTATCAATAGAAGCTGAAGTAAAATTTAATATGTATTACAATAACATTTTAGCATAGCTAAATATTTATTGAATAATTAATATGGATTCCTTAAGAAATTAAAATATAAAGTATATTTTTTTAATATTTTTTTTTTATTTTAACAAATTTTTAAAATGATTGGAATAAATTTAGGTTTAAATGGAAATAAATAATAGTTTTCGAAAATATAAGCTGAATGTTTGTTATGTAAAAAAATATTATAAAATAATACCAAGAAAAAATTTATAAGAAATAATAGTAATACGAAAAAATTTATATGTAGTAAATAAAATAAACAAAAAAAGATTAGAAAGTAAGCAAAAATGAAAAATGCCTATGATTAAATTATGTTTAAATTCAGAAAAAAATAAAAAATGTTTATTTTTTTAAATTCTTTGCTCAAAGTTAGTGAAACTAAATTTTAGATAATTCAACTAAATATTAATAAGCATATAAGTTATAAATATTTAAATTAAAATTAAAATAAATTACAAATATATACTTAATAATTAACAATCTAAACATTTTAAGCGTATTTTAGTTGAATATTTAACGAACAATATAAATAAAAAAAAATTAAAAAAATAAAATAAACAAAATAAACTTAAAAAGCTTAGAAATTAAGTTTGAGAAATTGGGTTATAAATTAATTTTAAGTTGTACTTAATTAATAATTCTGTATTATTTTCAAGCTTCATAAAAATTAAAATAAAAATACATCAAAAATAATATGATGAACAACTTTCAACTTTAAAATCAATTCCAATTAGAGAAAATGAGTATTGATTGAAGCCTCGGCTCAGAAAATAGCAGAAACTCTCGGCGATTTGTTGGAGTCCTAGATTGCAGTTCTGTTTAAAGTATTGCTGCGCTATTTTTGTAGTGATTCTGCGAATTTCAATGGTCAACAGTCTGCCAAATATAATTCACGCACAAAGGCAATCTTATCTTATCAATCTACATAGTGGAATAATGAGATAATAGTGAACAACAGCCGAAAGCAGGTTGAGAAATCTCAAATTCGCTCATATTTATGCATCAGTCCAGAGAACATGGCCGGATTTCGACAGCTCTAAATGGGATAAGCTGTGAGATCTGGACTCGAACTTGGCGCCGCCTGACAGCTGCTGGGAAACTGATTTATGTAGCGACCCGTGGATGCAACCGAACAGCAGTTGGCCGACATGCCGGGCAATTAATGGGAAGCCCAATTGAGTTGTAGCTCAGGACATACGAGACGGGAACAAGTGCGCAGGCAACAGCAACGAGAGCAACGAGAGCAACGGCGACGGCGCCTCGTGGCGAGATCTGAATAAGGGGTCAGTGCAGGAGTCGGGAGCTGTCTGCCGCTCAATGCATTCAATTTTGCGAGAATCCCGTCTGCTTTGTGACAGCCCATTAGTTACTTAATCAATGCGCTACGTTTTTAACCAGAAGTCTCAAGAGATCTAGGCCGAGTAGCTGGTGTCGAAAGGACGTTCCATGTTTTGACATAAGGCGGCAACAACAACAACAACAACAGCAACAGCAACAACTGTAAGCGGACACTGAGCAACTGTTGTTGTTGTTGTTGTTGTTGCTGCTGCTGCTGTTGATATTCTTATGTAATGTAATTGGAACTCCATTTGCTGCTCAGACTCGAGTGTTTTATTGTTGTTGTTGTTGTTGCTGTTGTGTTTCCTGGGTGCCGTTTTTAACACGCCTTCCTCAAATGTCGAAATATCGCCTATCGTCTACCTGATCTCAGCCTGCACCATTTATAATGAGGCAGTTGCCTGAATGCGATTCCGCTGATTAGGCTGAAGGCAGCGCCAGCTGTGGGCAACCAAGCATCTTGCCCTAGCCCGAGTCTGTGCCTGACCTGAGGGTGCCTACTGTCCACTGTCCAGTGCTAATCAGCTGCTGCACGCATCTAACATAAGCCAGCTCCATGTCGCACAGCTTGAGGCGGAAAGGGTCACCCCAAAAAGCGCTGGACCGCTGGACCGCTTGACCGCTGGGTGCGCGCATTATTGGCTCGCCCCGACTGGCCATGCTCTACCGCGGAAGTGATTAAAAGACGCAGGCGCAACGGATTAGCCGTGGCTCGCTCGGCCAGCCGCATGCAACCACGCAGCGAGTCAGGAGTCGGCAGTCGGCAGTCGGCAGTCGAAGCAGGGGGCGGGGCAGCTGCGCTGCCATTGTCCGCTCACGAGCGCTTGGGCTTGGGCTGGAAAATGAAGCTGTTGCCGGCGACAGTGCGCGAGCAAACACAATGCCCCATTTACGCTGCACGATCCACTAGAAGAACTTGATTTCCCATTATTATGATTGTTATGGCCCGTAATTGCCGACCTGAGACCAGGCATTAGTGCCCCGGCACGCAGCCATTCCCCTGCTTGCATCCGCAACCGCATCGAGAACAAAGTTTTTTCTTCTCTTTCTCGTTTTTGTTTTATTCTTTTTTTTTTTGCTTTGAAACTTTATTGAGGCGCTGGCATGCAAATCTCACACAGAGAGAGAGACACAGAGCAAAGCCAATGCACAGACACACACACACACACACATACACGCTTTGGCTGCGGGATTAAGCGACACAAAGTGGACGCACTTTGGCCGGAAACAGATTGGACAAATGAGACACTCGAGGCGCAGACACCTCGTCGAGAGACATCCACTGCCCAGCCAGCCAGCCAGCCAGCCAGCAGGGAATGCTCTTTTCGACCGACCAAGAAACAGCGACAACAAATTAAATGGAAAAGGAAACAAAAAGCAGCTGACAGCCCGTGACAAGGCAAGGATTTCGGTTCCTTGTGAGAGCCGAGTCGCTCAGCCGCTCAGTCTGGCATTCGTTTCAGTTGGGCAACTTCTTCTTTGGCTTGATTTCGGCAAATTTGATCACATTATCACGAGCCGAAGCACAATGGCCGTGGCGTAGGCCCGAGCACCCTCGGCCCAGTCGGCCTGACCATGAAAATTGCAATTTTGCGCCCGATAATTTCAATCTGTGACAATATTCGCACCGCCTGCAATGTTGCACACAGGCCAATTAGCCAGGACAACAGAGATAGAGATAGAGAAAGAGAGTGAGAGAATGGAGGAGAATGAGAGGCCTTCAATTGATTCGTTGCGCCATCATCGACCAGAAGCAGGAGCTGAAGCAGAATTGCATGGCCGATCGACCGCAATCATTTGGCCACAGCGGGCACTCGTCGGAACGGATTCACATTCAATCGATCTAGCTGGCCCAGCTCCATGTGATGAGCGTGGCCAATGCGGCCATTTATGGCTCAGAAGCGGACAATTGAGAGCTCGGGGCCCATGTCATCGGCACAATTTGCAGCGTGCCGATCTCTGCTGACGGGACTGCCATGGGCAACGATCGCAATGATGCGGCTGATGTATTCATTTAGCCGTGGACAACCCCGTCGGCCGTCATCATTATCGGCATCTGAAGTGCTAAGTGGCCGCGTGTGACCAATTAGCCGGGCACAGCTGTTCAATAATGGCCACAGCCAGCGCCGAGCCGGGACGAGCCACCGAGCCACTGCCAATTGTTTCGCGCCACACACTAAATGTGCCAATGAGCCATGGGTGGTGACTGCGCTGCAGTTACGCAATCACAGCTGATCGACGTCCTCATTCACTTTAATTGCATTGCAAAAGTGAGTCGTGATTGAACATGTAGAGCTAATATTTTCTATATTCCTCTTCTATATTCACCAACTAAGACGTAGTATATTGACTTACCGCAATGTCTTCTTGCTCTCTCTCTCTCTCTCTAGAGAAATATTTAAACAGCTGATTCTCGTCTGATTTTTCCGAAACGTAAATTGGAAAATCATTGATTTGCAATAATCTGAAAAATAATATTATATAAGTTAAGCGCTCCCACACTAGAGTAGTGGTTATTGGGGACGCTCTGTTGCGTTCTTTGTGCGCAATGAAATAATATATTTTATATAATTTAGTAACAATAGTTCTAAGCTCTCTCTCGTCCGAATATAAACTGAGCCATATCAGTTCTACTGGTTGTGTGAGTGGACTCTCCAGCCTCCTTAGGTTGTCAATAGTCTCAACTTATATATTATTGAATATTTAATGAATTTGGCAGACTCCAAATGCCATGCTCGAGGAGTATTGAAGCTGACTGCATTTATCATATGAATGAGTATTATTCAGTCGATAATACTCGATTGCAACATCCTTCATTCTGTATTTGTATATCTGCATAATATATCAGCAATTTTGATCATAATCTGAGCAATTTCTCACAATTAATTTCCGAGAACTTCAATTTTATTTAGCTGAAATCAGTTTCAGATACAGGCAAGAATCTAGTTCTGGCATTGTAAATTTTAACTGTTTCATTTGTTATATAAAGAAGTAGTCAAAAGTTGTACACACAGTAATTGGCTGAGCTAATTAGATATATTTGATGGCCCATCAACCAGGTAGTCAGTTAGCCTTACATTACGACATTACTGCTTACCATCTGCTTCCCCATATTTCCTCTTTAAGAAACTGCCTTCCAGTTTGGAACCACATTTGTCTTCAAGGTGGGGCTCTAGTTGAGCAGGCTCATCTGTTTTCCGCAGATCGCAACCTCCTTTCCACTCCTCCTCCTCCTCCTCCTCAACCTCCTTGGCCACTCCCACGCCAACATGGTAGACGCTATCAACCTATATATAAACGATATATGCAGCTATCTGTGCCTCGGTTCACTTCGCACACAGGTCACTTGGCAGCCTCATTTCCGTTCGCCTCTTGCCATCAATTGTTTGATTGCGTTTAGCATGTCGTATAAAGCTATGCCTAGTTGCAGCTCGATTATAGCTTGACAAATTAATTCAACAGAAATTTACAATTGGTAATAGGGTAAATCCAATACAGATAATAAGCATACGCATAAGGAAGATTTTTGGGGGCTTGCGATTATTTGTGGCGGCAGCTCTAACTCAAATCATTTACAAAGGCTACCAAATGATTTTAATTATTATTATTTATTTTATTAAATTTTATAGTTTATGGATGATATTTATGCAATATTTAAGCAAATTTTAGCAAATGATTTTAATTATTATTATTTATTTTATTAAATTTTATAATTTATTGATGATATTTATGCAATATTTAAGGCAATGCAGACAAAATAAAATGGTCACAAACAATAAAAATAAATAAATAAATAAATTACATATGTAGGGAGGCAGAGAAAGGCAAAGAGTAGATGTCTTAAGATTAGCAGCAGAATATGTCGATGCATGATTTATATGTATATGTATATGTATGTATGTGTATGTGTAGAGTAAATGGGCAGGTAAACTTAAGAGATCTTCTAAGAAGAGCAATTCTAAGCTACTCCACTCTAGCCAGTAGCCAGACAATAAAACATATACCATTTATATATGTATATAGTTCTGATACGAGTTCGCCTTTAATACTACATAAAACTAATTCCATTCCAATTTCCATAAGATTTCACTGGTATCAACTATGCAAGACTGTGACTGGTTGCCTCTGAGGCTCCTCTATGATTACTTTAGAGTTGGTGGAAGTTATTCAGCCTAACAGCAATCACAAGTCGCTGTATTATTATGATCTATTATGGCAACTACAGACAAATTAAAAAAATCTATAAATCTACCAACTGAAAGCCTTTTGGATAGCTAAAGAAATTTCACTCATTTGGCATTAGGACTTAAGACTTAATCATATGCAAATTGTTGTACATTCGATTCGCTTTGGCCACAGGGCACAGATGTGCATATGTGTGTGTGTGTGTGGCTTTGATAGTGGCCGAAAGGAAATGAAATGGCCGGAAGCTAAATCAAGCCAATTCAGTCAGTCAGTCCATTGGCGAAAATTCTATCAAAACTAAATTGAACGAAAGTCAATGCCGAAAAATTGTATGCCGGCCACGTAACCCAACTAAATACAAATATGTGCTCTCATTGTAGTCGTCCTTCGAGATGTTGATATGTTGTTGTTGCTGCTGTTGTTGTTGTTGTTGGCACCCTTACCGAATAATTCAAATAAAATTTACACCTTTGACCGTTTGGTCTTGGTCGTCGCCATATAAATACGTCGATAGACTTTTGGTTGCCTTGCTGACCGAGGGACGACAAACGGAAATCCTTTTTCAATTTTATTTTATAGCAGAATGCGCACACACATGAATACACACACACACAGAGAGAGAGAGAGAGAGAGAGAGAGAGAGAGAGAGAGAGAGAGAGAGAGAGAGAGAGAAAGAGGACTCTCAGAAACACAGCTGCTGCAAGTTATTGCAAAAATATAAATTGAGTTGCCGGCCACTGAAGTTGATTATGGTCTACGCTTCACCGAATCTGAGCCAACAAATTTTCTCAATTCGGTTAAAAAATCAACACCAGCGCATAGACACAGAGTGAGAGAGTGAAAGTGGGAGAGAGAGAGAGATAGAGAGAGAATGCTCCAGCAACTTCATAGCGATGCCACTTTGAAATAGCGCCCACATTTGGCTCTACTAAGGGTCTGCTTCAAGGCAACAAAAAAGAAAACAACGTTGGGTACCTAGCTTTGATCATACCTCACACTTTGATACCCTGCAGCTCATGAAATATGCTAGAGATGCATGCAGAGTATCTGAATTGATATACAGGGGGAAGGAGAGGAAGGAAGGAGCATTCACTTGTTCATTTTCATAAGATTATGACTGGCAAATCAAGTATCTTTTTCTTTAAAGAATCTTTACCAAGATTCTCTTCATTTTGACAGAGATCGTCCTTATGAAACATTTCCCAATTTGAAGAATCGAATACAAATAATCTCTCTTTCGAAGATTCTACTGTCTTATGTTTCTGCTGTCTACTATCTGATGAAGAATCTTCGCATTTAAAAGTCTTTTCCCAGTCTGAGGAATATATTCTTTAAGGGTTCTATCCAAAAATAACAGAATAACTATAAAAAATAAAACAAATATTATAGAATCTCCTCATTTAAAAGCATTCACTCTTCTCAAAGAATCTCCTGCCTTGGAAGAATCTTTGCCTTCCGAAGGATTAACAAGTTGATCCTTTAAGAATTTCCTCTTTTCGAAAACATTCGAAACATCCTTAAAAAGTCTCATTCATTAATGGAATCTGCTCCATTAAATGAATTTTCTAGAGGTCTATTCATCTAGATATGAATATTCTGCCTTTAAAGAGTGCCCGCCTAAGTAAGAATCTCGCCTCCTTCTCCTCTGTAAGAATCCCCCCCTTTTGGATACAAAAGCTGCATACCCCGTTGGGTTATCACATTTCCAATGGGTATAGCCCATAAACAGTCGCTGGCAATTTGAGGGCTGGCCAATATATATTGGACAACTGAACTAAGCATATATAGACACATGTGTGAGCTTCGCCATATACATATATGTATATACACACACGTATATATATATATGCTTGGGACTAAGCCCTGCGGCTCACTTATCAGCGTGCATTAAAACAAAGTGGGTATTGATGTAGAGTCCGGGTGCGCACCAAAAAAACAAAAACACAAACACAAACCTTCCCCGCCCACCCACTCGCCGGGCGAGTTGACTCAATTTACACAAAAGGCAAGAAAGAAAACCGATTTTCACAGCAACGAATTGCAATTGCTCTAAAGAACTCTAGAGCCTTGGGAAATATTGTAAATTATGTGAGTAAAAATATTTATTATAAATGCAAAAATTGACTTTTATTATTAATGAACATGCATGTATAATGTAATATATTTAATAAGTAGTTAATTGAGTTGAATCTCAAGTGGCACCCAGTCGAGGCTGGGCGCCCGCTTGGGTTAGAGCATGCGTGGCAGCCATTCTAAAGGGTCGAGCCTTCTTTGCGGATCAAACGGACAGAAGCCGCTTTCACTTATCAAAGTGGTCGGGGTCCAAATTACTTACGCCTTGAGCTCCAAAGCCGATTTGTCCACCCACTGGGTCGCTGCGATTATGCGCCACCCTCCCATGCCCGGTGGCTCACACATGATTTGGAGATATGCAAAGCATTCGAGTTCCCAATAATGTGGGACAGCGGTCGCAGCTCCGACAAGATTCCCCGAGGAATTCCCCTGTTGACGGAAGTGTCGGCGGCACTTGGGCCAATGCTGGCGCCGGAATTCGTGCGAAAGGAGCCAGCCAGCCAGCCAGCATCCTCTGCAGTGTCAGCTTGCAGCTGATAGATAGTCAATGGCAGGGCGAGGGGCAAGTGACGGGCGGGCGGGACAAGTGTCAAAAGTGTTTACGCAACCAGAGCCGTCATGTCCAAGTCGTTTGTCTCACTTATTAATTGTATTTCGATAATAATTTCATGCTCGTTAACGAATCCCTCTGCACGTGTGTGTGTGTGTGTGTGTGTGTGTGTCCGGAACCGTATTAGTTACACGACCCGCTCTCCCAGCCGTTAAATAGTCGCTAATTAGACGCACATGTGTAACACAAAACCGCATTTAAGCGTTGCTCTAGCAGCCCCGGCCGAAAGGACCTGGACGAAAGGACGAGCGTGACTGCAAGTGCGAGTGTGAACAAGGGCAAGGGCCAGCGCAAGGGCAGGGGCAGGGGCAGGGGCAGGAGCAGGGGTCTGGCCTGTTACGTTGTATCTGATCCGCCACCGACGCGTCATTCGACGAGTTCCGGCGAAGCACTAAAACTGTCCCAATTGTAACGAAATTATACACTTGAACTTCTTAACTTTGCCCCAGGGTCGCGCACCCAATAACTGTGTGTGCGTGTGTGAGTGGTTTGTGGTGTTTGCCGCCTGTTTATGAATGTGTGCGTGTGTGCAAGTGTTTGGTGTCTTTGCTGTCTGCACTTTGCCGGGTTACTGCTGAGCTGCAGCTGGGGTGCTGCCGAGGTGCCGAGGGTCACGTGCATAAACATGTTGATGCGCTTACAAAGCATTTTGATAAATATTTTTTGTATATACATAAATAGCACTTACTGTAAGCTGCTTAGACTGAATATGTGCTGTGATTATATTTAGTAGCTGTATTAGTTTACTCAAATAATAAGAGATTACAGAAAATGAATATAAATTGTTTCGAAATGAAAGCTAACTCATAAGCTGAGAAATTGTGTTGATATATTTAGAGACTTGAGTAAATTATTACTAATTAATACGATTAAGCTTAGATGTATACTTGGATGTATAATAGTGCTAAAAAAAATAAATAATTTAATATAAGAATAATGAATTTTTGACCGATAAAATAATTACATAAATAAAATCATTAGAAAATGTATTAATTAAATAAATACAAGCAGTCGAGATTATTGCATTCTATTATTTTTTATATGTAAATATGTATGTATAAATAAATAATATAGATCTGTTTGTATTTATTCCTATTTATATTTTAAATAAACATTTGATTCAAATTTTTGTTGTATAAATTTATTTGTATATATTGATTAAGATTTTTGTTGTATAAATTTATTTGTATATATTGTATTTTAATTTCTTATTTTTTAAATAAATACAATTTTTTTTTAAATATGTAAATAAATAAAATATATTAATAAATAATAATAAAATAATAAATATTGAAATAAGTAAGTAAATAAATAATATATGTTTTAAGTTAACATTTAATTCGAATTTATTTGCATTAATTTTTTTTTTTTATATATATATTTTTTTTAATAAATCAATATTTTTTTGAAAATAATAAAATATATGAATAAATAAATATTGAAAAAGATAATTAAATAAATAAATAACAAAGATTCATTTGTATTTATTTAATTTTCATTTATTAATTATCTATTATTATGCTTGCTTAGCTGCCCAAAACTCTTCCCAATCAGCGAATTTTAATCGATTTAATATTTTCAATCGAGCCCTTAAAGCATCTACAATTCAGTTCAAGCTGCTTGAAGCGACTTAAAGCTTGTTTAAAAATATTTTCGATTTTTATTATTTTTTGGCTTTTGTTATTCTCTCCTCCGCAGCGAATAAAGTAACCCAACAGCTGGCTACCAAAACGTATACGTGGTCCATGTCCTGCTCCTGCTTATGGTTCTGGTTCTGTTTCTGGTCCAGTGCCAAATGGAGCAATCACAATTGCAAATCCAACCCTCTAAACAACGGAATTCAGTTGCTGCGTGGCTCGTTGTCTTCATATTTTATATAAAAATAAATTTCAATACCAACTGAATGAGCCACGAGGACATTGACGTTGGCAATGATACGGCTGTTGACGTGATTGTTGTTGTTGTTGCTGTTGTTGCTGTTGCTGTTGTTGTTTATTCCACTCATCGGCATTCGGTGTCCGCGTCTCTGGTCATCTCAGCATTTGCATGGCTCATTTGAGTACAAGTTGCTCTTTATTTATTTATTTTATTGCGGCCTCATTCGCGTTATGAACTCAATGGTCTGTGGACATTATTTTCATAATTGCACTCTACAACAATATATATATATACATATATACAACGCCGGCAATGAAACAACAAACCCGCCCCCCATATACACATGTCCTGCCCAACCATCCACCCACCCACGCAGCCAGCATCTACAGCCCTAGTTAAACAACATCTTGCTTATTGTTGTTTTCAATTGTTGTTGCTGTTGGGCCTTTCATTATTCGCATTCCATTGATTTTGATGGTCTTTTGTAATCAACTTTTGTACTGTAACTTTTTATACACATACATACATTCCTTCTCAACGGCCAATAATCAAAGAAATTATCGCCAGACGCCGAGCAAGAGAAGCGGAAAGAGAGCGAGAGATATTCATATATGCTTATAGATGATATTGAATCGGGGCATTCCCATAGAGCACTCCTAGGTGATAAGCGACCGGAAGACATGTTGTCTGGAGAGCGCACAGTTGCACTGAGGCCCGCCTGGCAGCTGGATAATCCGCGGCTAAGCTTACACAAATGTTGTGGCCTAATTTATCTTGAGTGGATCAATTCGGTAAAACAGCAAAAACACAGGAAAAAAAGAAGAAAACAAAACTAAACAAAACGAAAACAAGAACAAGATCGATTTGATGATCGATTGAGCCGCTGGCTCAGTTTCGAGAGGATCAGATGACGTGCCAGATTCGACGTTATTGTTGGCCATTGTGGACGGGTGTGCTTTTGTTTGGCCACTGGCCATTGGATATGCTACTCATTTCGGAAAGGGGATTAAGACAAGTGCTGAGCCGGCCCACAGTCGGTTGCACAATGCCCACTGTGGCAGTGGCAGTTGCAAGTGCATATGCCAAAACAAAGGACATGCACGATCGACCTGCGATAAAGGGCTCACAGCTCGCTCGTCCGTTCACCGACAGCCAGTCTAGCGCGCATCCTCGGGCCCAGGCCCAGGCACATACTCGGCCTCATATATTAAGCCTAAGTGCGGATTAGCCAAATGCTAATAGGTTTGCTAATGTGAAAGCACCGGCCACACATGCGGGGCCAGCGCAGGCTTAGGGCTCTCTCGCACAATGATCGCGGCCACGGCCCAGTGGCTTTTATTGTGTGCCGCCCTTTCCCGCACACACAACTCCATTGTTCCATCAATTGCCAAACAATGCTGGCCATAGCGCCGGCGCTGCAGCCAGAGCTCTGCAGCGGCCGCAGTTTAAGTCTTAGTTTGTAGGCTCAGCTCGGCCGGAACAAATGGGAAAAACAAATCTATTTATATGTTCTTAAAGCAAATTAAATATATTGTATAGGCTTGGTTTCTATTCCTTTGCATTGTTTTATTTTTTATTTAATTTCATATTTATTTTTTTTCTTTTTTAATTTTTTATTTAGCAAAATTACAGAATTTAACCCCATTATTAGCTGCCTGAAATTTATTATTGATTTAAGCATATATACGATGATATTTTATATAAATATAAATGCTCGGCTTGAGAAGTCTTATTAATTTTATTATTTATTATTATTATTATATTTATATATAATTGTAATTATTTTTTAATACTATTATTATTATTATTTATGAAATATATTATTATAATATGAAATATATTATTTTTATTTACTATTATTATATTTTAATTATTGTTTTTATATATTAGAGTCATTTAAATTTGTCAATTATCATAAATAGCTAGATACTCTTCCAGCTATATACTCTTTACATTTCTAAAATGAAACAGTATAAAATAGAACGTGAACTAGCAATTGTCTAGGAGTCCTCCATTTGTAACCATTGTTGGCTCAGTTGGACTGGAGCGGATCGTCGTAATGGGATAATTATTTTATTTTAAGCTTGTGCTTATTTTTAATATTCCAAATTGCATACTAAAGTACTTTCAATTTAAAGAAATAATTACAAAATATACCGAATTATACATATACATACATATATATTACATATACATATGTTAAATAGTTTAGAAAATTATTGTATATGTTAAACGTATATGATAAAAATTAAAAAATATAATTTATTCAATTATATATTTATTTAATTGTTACAAGTTTATTTGGCTAATCAAAAATTCAAGTAATTTTAAGGAAACATACTACATATATTAAAAATTCACTTGCATTTGAAATGATTGCTTTATCTATTTTATTTTATATATATTATATTATAGGTATATATAATATTAATATATATATAGTATATTTTCCTCAAGTCAATTAATATAACAATATATACTATATATTTTTGTATATTTAATTGAAATATTTAAAAATAATTTGAACTCTGTTACATTGGCAACAAGTCTCTTACCTATATAATACATATATAATAAAGATTTAATTTTTTTTTTTTTTTTTGCTTACCAAATCTTAAATTCAAATAGTCGCATGCACCTACAAAAAGGCTGCTTGCATAATCTTCGCTTGAATAGGGGCAGATGTGGATAGCAAGAATTCTTAATAAACCCATTGCAAACTGGCTGCTGGGGCTGTGTGGCCAGGCCGGGAGTTATGGCTCAGTTAGCACTATAGAGCCTAGAGCATAGAAATGTTACAGTTTTTGCACCGGACGCGTTCTTTTTTCCAGTGTGACTAAAGTGGCGTTTGTATTTTTAAGCCAAAGCCAAAAGTATTTTTTGTTAGTATATGTACTTTTAGTCGTCCTCTCTCTCTCTCTCCCTATCTCCCTTCTTCTTTTTTTGTGTGTACACCCAGAGCCCATTGAAAACAGCTAACAAGGGTATAAGGTGCTCATGCAAATATGAGTAACAGGCCAGACGGCGACAAAAGGCATATTTCGACTCGCTGTTGCATTGGAGAATATAAATATTCAGTATATAGATAGTTTGTATTATATCTGATTATTCGAGTGCTATGTAAGTCGAGTTAGGCAAGAGCTAAAGCCAAAGTGAGGCGCAAACTGGATGAAGCCATCGATATTAAAATATATAAAATAAAAATGCCACATACCTAAATGCAAGCCAATATATTTATAGTTAAATAGATTCTCTTAGAGTATAGTTATTTACATTTATATTTGCTTAAATCTATATGTCTTTAATCTATATACCTTTGATATACTAAAGTAGAGCTCGCATTGTTGCTTAGGGTATTTGCGAGTCGAGCACTGCCGACCCGAGCACTCGAATATATTCCAGTTTATTTTTAGTGGTGCCTCTGATGCTGCCTGGTGCTGGGTGCACAGCTCGTGTGGACCGGAATCTCGATGGGGCGGCACTAGGTTTCTAATCAGTGCAGCTTCCGCTTGCCGGGCCGTCAGTCAACACTGCGCGATATTTGTCAACAAGCGGAACTATAAATATGCATGAAGGTTTTTTCACGAAAACAAAAAAAGAGGCTGGCCGAGGGAATGTTAGTCGTGGCCTGGCCTCACCAAGCCCACTTTCCACTCCCCGTCTCAGTCGTAGGCCCACCAGCCCCATCCTGTCCCAGTGACAGTGGCAAACGAGCAGGCTTTGAAATTGCACTCAGGCGATTTGTCAGAGAGTGAGCGTAGGGTAAACTCGTCTGTCGACCATTTCATTTCATTCCTACTTTTTTTCTGGCACTACATCAATTTTTCGGACTAAGGGAAAATCACAAAAATCAACTTGGAAAAACCAGCAGTAAATTGTGAGCTGCAATAGAAAAGTGAATTAAACACATTGAACTAACTAGGCAGATACATCGACTGCACTAAATTCTGAAGTGGCAGCCTCCCGTTGTAGTTGGAGTCCCCAGTAGTATCCCGATACCGATACAGAGGATGTTCCGTCAACTTCAATTGAAAGCCCCCTTCAAGGGGCTGCAGCTGAAGCGCTCATTGACCTACAGTGAGTAGATCAAATTGATTGCATTGTTGTTGACTGAAGTGATATATGTACATACATGTATCCATAATCGACTGAATTTATATATATGTTCCCTCGCCAGATCCAAAGCAAGCACAGCCAATTGCTTTGGTTGAGGTCCCTGAGACGGTTGAGCAGGAGCCTCAATTCAAATTGAAATCGACGGCGGGCCGCTATGTATCGCAGTTATTCATTAAGATCGCCTCCAAGATGGTAAAGTGCAGCGCCAGCTGCCCATTGGGCTACTCCAGCTCGCGCATGGAGCTGCCGATCTGTGTGATGAGCCGCACAGACATTCGGCGGTACAGCGTCTGCCTGAATCCGCTAGAGCAGTCGCAGATAGATCAGGGCAAGCCGAACCGCACCACCAGCGTCTCGATTGGCTACACCGACATGGCCGTGGAGCAGCCGAACGGCACGGCAGTTGCGCCCATCGAGCACCCGTCGGTGGATCAGACTCTGAAGAGCACTGGCACTGGCGCCGCCAAGCCGCCGCCACAGCCGAACGTGCCGGAGCCGCCGGCCCGCAAGGTACCCTACTACAATCCGCTCAGACGCCGCAGCAATGTCGATCCGGCACGCGTACAATATATCAAGGACAGATTCAAAGAGCGCACCATGGAGACAACAGACACCAATAAGCCGCAGGGCAAGAAGTTCGTCTCGCGCACCACCCTCCACTCGGGCCGCTTGGACAAGATTGACTAGACACCTCTCCGCAAAGTTTTTCCCCGATTTTTCTCATTTTACTCCCACATAGCAAGTCGTCTGTAGAACAGCAATCGCCTCATGTTTTCAGAAAATTGACTTTAAATATAGTTTGTTGCCTATTGGCATTTTAGCAGAAACCACCAAAGTGATTTATTTATTTATTTATTAATTTCTTAAAGCTATTGACAAATATATTTATTAATTGATTTGTTCATATTTATTTATGTATTTATATATATTTGCATTTATTTTGTATTCCATCTGTCTGGACTATATTTATTTATTTAATAACTTATTCGTTTAATTTATTTTTTTTTTTTAAATAAATTTTTGTTCTATTTATTTATTGATTTTTTCATATATTTAGTCTTAATTTTTGTATTTATTTATTTACTTTCTTATTTATTTATTTATTAATTTATTAATTATTTATTATTTATTTATTTATTTATTTACTTTCTTATTTATTTATTTATTTATTTATTTATTTATTTATTTATTTATTTATTTATTTATTATTTATGTAGTGATTGATGGAGGGAGTGATGTGATGTATTGAGTTATGTACTGTATTGAGGTATTTAGGAGGGAGGAGGTAGTTATTGTATTGGATTTAGTTATTTATTGTATTTATGTATTTATTTATTTCTTTATATTTATTTATTGATTTATTTATTTATTATGTATTTATTCATTTATGTATGTATTTATTTATTTATTTTTTTTTTATTTATTTATTCAATTATTTATTTACCTATTTATTTTGTTTAATTTTTTCATTATTTGAAATTTAATATTTAATAATATCAAGTTGTGCTGCGCAGTGGCATTAGGCTTGAATTCCTACCAAATGTAAATCTTCAAAGCCAGCCCAAGTTCCTTACGCAGAATACTTGATGATGTGGAATCCTTAAACTTACTCAGGAATTGCACCTACAGCAGCCCTATAGCCCTACACCCCCTACATCTCACGGGATGCACATTAGCATTATGAGTAGGTTTGGTTCGAGAACGATCCAATGACCGCTGTGAATTATAGACATAGAGCACAATAAAATCATTAAACAGAGCTGTTATTTTGACTCCGAATTTCCCTGAATTGCAGGCATTGCTCTGGTTTTAATAACTGAATGATCAAATGTCAATGGATTTTTAAATAAAGCACTTTAGACAACTTAAATTTTAATCACCTGTAGCCCTATCTAGATGTCACCCAATTTTTTAAACTTGACCTGGACGCTGCAGCAACATTAGAAAAATATCCAGAAACTGCTACTGATCATATGAATAGCTAGATAATCTTGGGATCTACGGCAAAATCTCCTATTTATTGTTAATTTGCAAAAGACTAAGTTCAGAAGCTTGAATAACACATTTGAAATTGGATTAGAAAGTTTTCAGCTAAACCTCGTATTAAAGTACTCCAAAGGAACTCAAGGATTACTTATTATAGCTATAGCTTAATCTTACATCAAAGTACTCCAAGTTGACCCAAGCAGAGTCTTTTATACATCTCCAATATTTGCATAAACTACAATCTCTTACAAAGGCCTTTAAAGTACACAAGTTTCCCTCAAAGATTCTCCCAGATCGAAGAATTTTAATGGCCATATAAATGTATTGTGGGCTGACCTGAACTGTTACTCAATTTCAAGTACTTGTTGAGTATAGCTATAGATATTTTCTATACCCCTGCATATGAGTGTGTGTATGCTGTTGTTGTTGTTGTTGTTGTTATCTCTCCCACTTTGATCCATCTGCCTGCCTCTCTTCAGTTTTTCTTCTTTTTTTTTTTGCTGTCTGTCGCTGTCTGTTGTCGTGTCTATTCAACTGATTCAACTAAGTGTTCCGCTTTCAGCTCGGTTTGATGTGCACAGCTACTTGTGCAGCTTTTTGCCTGGTTACTTCTCGCTGAGCTCGTACAATCCCGGCTATCCCAGCTAGCAACTTGACTCGGATCCATATCCAGCAGAGTCGGCGATAAGGCTACGAGCGGGGGGGTGGGGATGGGGGAGCAAATCGGTACGCATACAAATCACACTAAACCGAATACGTCCAGGCGGCAGTAGCTTTGCTGCAGCAACAACAACAACAACAAGAACAACTGCAAGGAGTCAACTTTGGCTTTCCCTTGAGTGAGCCCAGGCAGCAGCAGGAGCTGGAGCAGGAGCTGGAGCAGCAGCCGGCTCAATATCACAAAAAGTACCCGCAAAAAATCACATAGCAGGGCGCACATGAGCGCTGGTTAGGGACATGCAAGAAGCAGGAAAAAAATAGAAGAAAGGAACAACTCAAAAAACACCAGAAGCAACAACAACAACAACAACAACAAAAATAAAAACAGCTGAACAAAAGCTGACTGACTACAAAACCAAGTCGAAGCGAACGCGCGGCATCGACATCGGCACGCTTGGCGCTTGAGAGAGTTTGGCTTGGTTGGGTCGGATGGGTCGGATGGGTCGGATGGGTCGGGTGGTGCGGGCTGGGTGGCGCTACTGGTGGATGGTTGCGATTGACTTTGACTCCTGCTCTATATATATCCTGTTTGTGCAGAGATTTAGCTTTGAGCTATGGATATCGTCGGCACTGCTTTGTATACTGCCATCGAAGCTCATCGATTCAGTCGTCGCCGAACCGAGCGAGCACCAAGCCATGAGCCATGAGCCGTGAGCCGTGAGCCGTGAGCCGTGAGCTGGGAGCTGTGAGGCGCTGGGGCATTGAGGCATTGAGTTATTGAGGTATTGGCATTCGGTTTGAGTCTGGCCGGGGCACTGCTCTCGAGTGTCGGTGTCGTGCAGCAAGCAAGTTGTACATGCTGTCAGTGCAGCTTTTTGTTGCCGTTTTTTAATTACATCCTCGACGAGGGGCGCATCAAGCATACGCCGTGTATGGCGCGCCTTTGGCAATCGAGCAAAATAAAGCACAAAGGCAACAACAATAACAAGAGTGCACCGAAACAAAACAAAAGTACAAAAGTTAACATACCATGACTACAAGTTATACCTCAGACGACGACACAGTCTGCATAGGGTATGCACACACACACACACAAGTTCCACTTGCTGAGGGAGTATACTTGGATTTTCTCTAGGAATATATTCACTATATTTATACATATATAATATTTGTTTTTTTTCTAATCTGTTATCGTTAATTGATAATAAATTATTTCTGTCGATCTTCGGCTCTATAGCTGATGATGGCCCAGGGCTTTTATAGTCCCAAGGCAAGGTCACCTCTTCACAAATTTGAGCAACGTCACCTCTTGCTCTCTCTTGTTCTCTCTCTTTTTCTCTATCTCTCCCTCCCTCTCTATATCCCTCTCTCTCCCTCCCTCTGCCTCTCTGTTCGTGCCTCGTACCTGTCGTGGCGCGTCGCTAGTTTATTGTAAAATTCCAATAAATGCAGTTGGAGTCGTACCGTGAGTCGTCTTGCAGGCGGTGGTGGTGGCGCAAGCCCAGCAAAAGGTAAACCAAAAAATTGCACCACAGACACACATACACACACACACACACACGTGGGGGGGAAACCAAAGCGAATATCGAAAAATTGGCCACGCGACAGTGGTAGAACGAGTTGCTAAAATGCAAATATTTTGCACGTTCGGCCAGCTGAACTGCAGCTATGCCCTATCGTAATTATAATATTCAGTTAATATAATAGTCAGATAAGACCTCCAGTGGAGCGATTCATATTTGCAATCAAATATATTTAAGTTGACTAAATTAGCTGAGGGATTCAAAGTCGGCCTGAAAATAAATACTTTTTTGATACCAATCAGGACGTAAAGGAAGTCTTGCTTGTTTAAGTATAAGTTAATGCTTTAACCCACATTTATTATTAATAATTTATTATTAATTTGAATTAAAAATTTGTACATTTTTCTTAATGGTATTATTAATTTATTTCTGATTTTTTTTTTTTTTTTGTATTTAATAGTAATTTATTTTTATATAACATACTTACAATTCAAAATTTGTATATTTTTAGTATTATTTATAGTATTATATTTTTAGTATTATATTTAGTATTATTTACTTTTTTATATTTAAAAATAGTTAATTCTTTATGCTTTTTATATATTCTTTTTTTCATTTACTTAAAAACTTTAATTATTTTCTGTGTCATTTTCAATGATTTTTGATGTTTACTTAATTATTCAGATTTTTATATAATAAAAATGTTAATAAAATATAATTTAATGGATTTTTTGTTTATTTATTTTATTGATTTTTTTTATATGATTAAATTTCAGGATATTTTATTGACATATTTGTAAACAATTTATTTGTATACCATTAGGCATTTCTTTCCACTATTTTGAAACACGGTCAATGTAATATTTTAATATTTTTGTATGATTAAAAATTTGTATAATTTACTCAGCAGCTGCTCTGCTATAATTTGTATTTAATAATAAAATAATTTCTGTGCACTATATTTTCAACAAATATGTATATTGAAAATTCAGCAAAAAATAACGATATATAAAAAATATAATAATATTATAATAAAATTGGGAAATAAATATTTAAATATTTTCCTTAAATCACCTGTTTAGCTGGTTCTGTCAAGATTATTTCTAACTTAACTTAGCTATTAGAGCTCATCATAATCTAATATAAATATAATACTTCCGAAGCAACATTATTTCCGAGACCTTCTCCAACTTCCATTGTCTATAAGCAGCACACTGAACAGTTTCAGCTGACTGAAGGCGAGGCAACAAATCCACTTGACCAGGCCAAACAAATTGACTATTGGCACCCAGGCACTCAGCTCAATTGTTCAAGGGATTGCGACGTAGACTGCGACGGAGACTGGTGCAGCCAAGGCCATTATCGTCATCGTCATCGTCATCATCACAGATTGGGCCAGGGCAGGACATGCGGCAGGCGGAAGGAGGGGACGGCACAGGTAACGGTAACGATGCGGCGCAGAGCAGTTGTTGCCATTGCTGTAAGGGCATCCTTTGCATCCTCTGTTGCTGCTGCTGCTGCTGTTGCTGCTGCTCTTGCTGCCATTGGTACTTTGGGGATTTTGTGCAGATTTACATGCAAACAATCAAGATATGCCGGGCTTTCAAGCGACGCTATGCTGGGACCTGAATCTGCGCCAGGCAGTTCCCCAAACACACCAACCCACCAACCCACCACCCATCCACCCACATGTAGCGCCCGTTCAGGTATCTCAAGCTGACAGAGAAGGTTGAATCAGTGATAGCAAAGGGATTGGCGGTCTGTGACCCGCACTTCAGTGATGGGCGCTTCGCTACCAATAGAGACACCCACACGCACGCACACACACGCACACGCACGCACACACACACTGACTTGATTGGGACAGGTGCAGTGGCAATGCCAAGTTTGTTTGCTTTACACATTTCTTTAGCTTTGATTTGTCAGCGCTGCATACATGACTATATATGTATATATAAATATATACATATATGTATGTATGTATATGTAAGTGTATTTGTTTTGTTGCATGTTATGCGCCATGTTTATTGAATAAATATATACAGCACGTAATCCTCAGCTCAAGCTCAATCAGAGTTAGTTTTTTTCTCCTCCAACATTATTGGCTTAATTCAATTGATGCAGAATGTTTTGTTTTTGGCTCAACAATTTGCGATTTATTTAACTCTATCGCACTGCCACACCACCCTCTCTCTGCTTATTTGTTGTTATTTGAGTTCAGGTTGGCCTTTTGCATGTTTAAGGCGCGTTAATTATTTAATGCCTGTCACCCAGTGGCTAACACTCGGTGTTAAATGCAAATTGGCATGCTCGCTGGAGAGCGCAAGGCGAGCGAAGAGCTGGCGCAAGGACAATAACAAGGATATCACACACAGCATAGTTAACCCATGTGACACATACAATACGAGCGGCAGGATAACACCGCGACATCAGCACGGCACATCTGTAAAACTGACTACAAAAAAAGAAGCAAACAGCAACCGAGAGTGAGTGAGAGTGAGAGAGAGAGAGACGGAAAAAAAGGAGAGCTAGCGCAAACGTAACACATCAACAACGCCAACAACAACAACAACAACGCCAACAACAACTGCCAGTTGAATAAAACGTGGCGCAAAGTATCCCTTTTTGGTTAAGCAGCCATGCAGCTTGGCCCAGACTAACTATACCACTGACCCGACTCAACACCCACCCCCTTCCCACACACACACACACACACACAGCTGCTTTAACTGCGCGTCAGGGTTGCATCTCATTGCGGCTAAGCGCATGAACTCCAATGGGGACTGGGGGCTGGGAGCTGGAGGCCACCAGTGGGTGTTGCGGTTTCTTGGCTTTGGGGTTTAGGCCTATAGTGCGCATGACATGGGCCTCTCCAAGCAAGGGGTAGTTGGCCAACGCAATTAGACTACAATTTAAGTCCATTACAAATCAGGTTTCTAATGCGTGCACCACAATGTGAAAAATTAGATGTTCTTTAAGCATTTCCACTAAACAAAGGGCTCTTCCAAATATTATTTCACTTGCTGAGCACATTCGTAGGTTTTGTCAAGGCGTTTGAATGCCTTTAAGAGGGGGCATATTAGTGCAGCTATGCACTCTCCAGTAGCGCTATCCCCTTCTGTCAGCTTCAATAATGAAGCAACATATAAATGCAGATCTCTTTCAAACCCCAACTCAAAGGCGAACAATTGTGCCAGAGGTGTAGCGAGGAGAGGTGTGTGTGTGTGTGTGTGTGGGGTGCTACAATTAATGTATACACAATCCAACTCGATTTATACGATTGTATTAAGCATCTCGATTTATCTATTATCTTTATTTACAAGTTTGTATGTATATATTGATTTATTTATTTATTTCTTTTCAATTACATTATATATCATTAAATTATATCTTATAATATTTTATATAAAATATAATTTAATATATTTTATCTTTATTTAAGTGGAGTTATCTGTATCAAATTTATTTATAAAACTAATTTATTTATTTGCTCATATCTAAAACAAGCTATAATTATTTAAATTCATTAATAATTATTTATTAATTATTATTATTTTTTTTTATTTTTATTATTTTTATTTCATTTTATTTTTTCCTCTGTAGTCAACTTATTTATTTATTTATTTTTTTTATATATTTTTCTTAATTTATTGAATTAAAATTCACTAATAAATTAAAAATATATTTTTAATTAAATAAATAAATATAGTCAATATGTAGTATTGGCACTCTAAGGATAATTTATGATGAAATTCATTTGTGTCTTAATAGATTACTTACTTACCTATTTCTTTATTAAATGATCAAATAATTGCTAAATTAAATATTTAGTTTGTGTAAGCAAAATGAAACCTTTTGTCCTTCATGTATCGCTAAAAATGCATTAAAAATTTATATATGCAAAATATATATATATGAAAAATAATAATGATCAAGCAATATAGATAATTTCTGTTGACATTTTTATCAATTTTCCCATCATATAACTCAAGCTCAATAACTGTTTTATTTACAGAGCTATGCACTAGAGATATCAACTCTTCGATAAGTCGAAAATTCGATTTGGTAACTGATTCTTATTAAAAAAAATTAATAATAAAAAAACAATTTACTTTGGCTTCATGTGAATATATTTTGCCTTGAGTATGGCCTTCTGAAGGTCAAGAAACGCTGAGCGTATTTGGCTTAGCTGAGAGGGTACATACCTATATAGATATATATATCTACTTATACTTATATACATATGCATATTTATATATATACATATATATATATATGTATGTACAATCTGTTAGCTCAGGGTAGCATGATATTTACGAGTTTGCTGCGCGTATTATCATTAATTAAGGGGATTACGGCGACGTAGTTGCTAGAAACGCATAAAAACCACAGAATCGCTTGATGGAAAACACTTTCTACAACAACAGCAACAACAACAACAATAGCAACAACAACATAAAAGTGTTCCTGGTATTTTAATTGAGTTGAACGCATGCCAGCACTGATAACAAAGGCATATGTGACCCGTAGACTCGTTCATCGGATATGAACGTGTGCGTGATTTCAAGTAAATCCCGAACAAAAATTCCGATAATTGACTTTGATGTCGACTGTCACTGCCGACCGCCGACTGCCGCAGCGTGCAGCATGCAGCGTGTCTTCTACAAGTTGCTGGCCGAGCCAAAGATGTTGCAACGGGCGCAAAAGGAGCAGAGGGACCAGCGCGACAGCGCATGGCCAGATAATACAACATGCTAGAGCAACGGCTAGGGCTATGGCCAAGTGTCCTGTTGTTTTCCCTCGACTGCTGCTCCGGCCAGACAGCGACGCGCTGAGGCACTTCATGTGGCAGCCGCCGCCTCGCTGCTTTTATTACACAATGTCAGCAGCGACTGCGACGACACTTGGGTGCAAACGAGCCGATTATTGCCGCCTGATAATGCTCTAATTGCCCTGCAGCGACAACCAGTCGGCGACCAGGGCTCCTACTGTTTGGGTTTTCGCCAGGAAACTGAAAGATAAAACAACAACTAAATAAAGTGAAGCGACAGACGAGCAGAAAGCAGCCAGAAAAAGGTGCCTCAAATCTGCACATCGTCCTGTCAGCTCTTTGTCTCTCGGCTGGGGACCATGCTGCGACGGCTGTACCTCTATCTGGAGACCTCTGTCATGGAGTGTAGGTGTTTTATTTGTCGTTCGCTGCCTCGGGCTGGGCGAGAGCACTTCATTAGTGTCGTGCGTCTGCACATGGCTAGATGATTGCTGCCCCTATCTCTAATTGTCTACAACTATCTTTATCTGCGTCCGACTCCGACTCCGACTCCGACTTCGACTTCGACTTCGACTTCGACTCCGACTCGACCTGAGCTAGTTCTATCACTGACCGCAGTTGGTCAGTTTCTTGGAAGCGAGTCGGCATCTCTTGTGTGTCGCAACAGCTACCATCCAATTGATTTTCCATTTTCAATTTCTGACTTTTCAGCAATCCTGTGAGAGACAACAAATGCATAGAAGATGGAAAATAAATACGTAAACTCTATCTGATTGCTTGGACTTGACTGAGTGGCTAAGCTTACCAGCTCTGATTAGTCTGATATTGTAAATATGTTTTACAGCTCAGCTATTATCGATAATTTATCGATAGGTCGTGGCTGCGACTTTCAGCTAAGCCCCATAAGCCCATAGGATAAGTAGATATTGGAGTCCATTCTATGAATTCCAGCTAAGTAGCAAAGGAAAAATTGAAAAAGCCAAAAGAGCCGCAAGGGAAATTGATCTGATGGGCGGCTGTTTAGGCCAGGCCTGTGGAGGAGGCACCGCCTGCTGCCTGCTGCTGCTGCTGCTGCCGGGCTGCTTAAATGTCCAACAAGATTTGATTTTTATCGCAAGTATATTTGAATTTTATTGCGTACGAAATATTCGATACAATCAGTGGCCATAAAAAACGACTGGAGCCGTGTCCACGTCGCCTGCCAAATGGCCAAATGGCCAAATGGCCCAATGGCCAAGCGGCCAAATGGCCCCTGGATAAGCCCGTCCACCCAATTGGGCAGCAGAGTGGAGAGGGCATGGGTCGCGCGCGGCAGCTGGAATTGTGAATGGACAACGAGGACGATGATGAGGATGAGGACGAGGACTTTGGCCCGTCGACCGTCGATAAGGCGGCGACGTGGACATTTCTTGGCCACGTTGGCGTCATTTTCCACGCAATAAAATAAACATTCAAAACAAAATCAAACTAAACGCTGCATGTTGATAGCGCACGGTCTGTGTCCTGGCTCTGTCTCCCGGGACACAGCGAGCACTGGCCAGGCCCCAGCCGAAGCCAGCCACGCCTCTCCACTCCCCGCCTGGCTGCCATCCATCAATGTAACACATTTAATTATACCCTGCATCCACGAAGACGGCGTAGAATGGCCATGACAGCTGATTCGTTTGAAGAGAGAACTTGAAGTGGAATTTATATTATATTTGAGTTGGAAAATCTTCATAATTCTATTAAATTAAATCCATTGATTTTAGTATATATATTCACAGTATCATACAGTTGAATCCGGGCTTAAGAGCTCTGCTTATGGCGTACATACGGACATTGCGAAGAATATTCTGGCCCCCAGAAAAACTGATATGAGTAAACTTGTATAGTCTATATACGATCTTCAAGGGAACGTCGCTATAGCCGACTTCTACTGTACTCTACGATACACAGAATTTGTAGCATACAAAGTTTGATCGTTTCTACAATATATATAGCGTACATATATTCCAGCTCTTATATATACTTGACCTAAAATCACAGCTCAACGACTCCCACGCTCTCTTTGACCTATCGATAAATTATCGATAATAGTTGAGCTGTAAAACATATTTACAATATCAGACTAATCAGAGCTGGTAAGCTTAGCCACTCAGTCAAGTCCAAGCAATCAGATAGAGTTTACGCATTTATTTTCCATCTTCTATGCATTTGTTGTCTCTCACAGGATTGCTGAAAAGTCAGAAATTGAAAATGGAAAGTCAATTGGATGGTAGCTGTTGCGACACACAAGAGATGCCGACTCGCTTCCAAGAAACTGACCAACTGCGGTCAGTGATAGAACTAGCCCAGACCTGAGTTCAAGTCTGAGTCGGAACTGATGAGCATTTGTATGTGTTGTAGGTATTTGTACATGTTCGTTAGAATAATCTTCCTGCTATGTCAACCTTTTTAAGAGTTCGAAATGTCACAGATTTTCTAGGGTTTTCTTCTTCTCTTGTTATCTGAACAGATTCCATGGGCTAGTATATATGTCGATCTACAGCAGCTCAATTATATATATCACTTAATGATGTCTATTTACAGGGTATATAGATAGTCTGTCCCTCGCGACTAGCGCATTCTTCCATTAGCATTATTTTATGCTCATTTTTATTTCATTTTGCATTTTTTCTGCTCTTTTTTTTTGGCTATCGCTGGTCAGCATCAGAGGCCGCAAAGCCCAGCCGAAATTCTTCTTTGCCCAACTAATAGTTTGGGTAAATAAGACTCGCTGAGCTGAAATGAAAGGGGATATGGAACTGGAACGGGAGCTGGAGCTGAACGATTGCCGTGAAGGGGTTGATGAACATCGACGGCTGGGACTGGGACTGGGGGGATTGGTGCTAGGGCTATGCTTCGTTAACTTTTGCGAGCCTGATTTAATAAGTTGGCTAGAAGCTCAATCGCCTTTCGATTTCTATTATCTGTTTAAAGGCCGACCCGGGGGCATACGGCGCGGAGGGTATAAGCACATCAAATGCGTTTTTATTGAGACTTCGAGCCAATGTGACAACTTGAATGGCCACCCACGCTGTGGCTAAGGGCCCTAAAGTGCCCTGGCCACAATGAGTGTGGGCCTGGGACTCACTCGGTTTGGGGTCGGCCATTTGGACTTGTGTTGTGTTGATGCCGTTGCCCAGAGAAAGATAATCGTAAAGCGGCCCAAAGAGCGCTAGACAATGAGACAACAGGAACAGGAAACGACAATAGCGTTAGGTCTGGCTCTGGCTCTCGCACTCTCAATGCGTGTGGTGACATCAGCGCCCATTATAATTTGGCCAACGGACGAGAAACAATTGCCCAGGCGACCAAGTAGGTCCCATAGACAATATGCCCGGCTTGGCCACAGCTCCCGATTGCTGCTGCTGCAGAGGCTACTGTGTGCTGTGTGAATTATAGGCTCAGTCACAATGGGCAGCGAGCTGCAGCAGGAACTATTGCTGCTCCTGCTGCTGCTGCTGCTGCTGACTTGAGCCACATCTTTGATTTATATTGCGGATGCGCCTGGCACTTTGCAGCCGCCGTTCGACTGCTCTCGTTCTCGACTCGTCGCTGGCCATAATTGGCAGCCATCAAAGGCAGGACAGTCCAGCTGGCTCTGGCCACTGCCAATTCAATTATATAAATCATAGCTGGAGCGAGGTTCGGGCATATCACTTTCAAATTTCAAATTGACCTACGCGCCGTGACATATCGAAATCTGTTATGATTCCCGGTAAATCGTGGCACAATAAACGTTTTTATGTGCGCGCCCAAATCAAAGGCGAATCGGAGCGATAAAAACGGTTCAAATTGCTACCCCAAGCCTTAGCACACCCCCTCACACGCACACACACACTTGCACATATGTGTGTGTGAGTGTGTGTGTGTGTGCAGCCAAGGAAATTGTCATTAGACATGCCGAATTTATGATTCTTGTTTTGATTTTTTCCTTTTCATTTTCATTTTTTTATTTTTGGTGAACCCACACCCAGTGCTGGCATCCACGCCCAGCTGCCCCCTTTTTATTTTGGTAACCCTTCTTCAAGCTGCTGCTGCTGCTGCTGCTGCTGTCGCACACTCACAAACTCATAAATTGTATAAATTGTTGGGCTATTATTTCTCGCTGCTGTCAGCGCAATATTGCGGAGAGGCAAGTGTCACAGGCGGCGGCCAAAGTGGGCGAGAGGGTGATCAAGAGACAGAGAGAGATGCAGAGAGTGTGAAAGAGTAAAATATAAATATGTATATACACATACACCGTATACACATTTATGTACATATGTGCCTGGTCAGACATGTATTACATATCATTTGTCATCTTTTTATTATGTTTCTTTTTTTTGGGAATTTTTTCCCTTTTTTTTTTTGGCAATTGACTTTGCAGCCTTGACTTACGCCAAATGACATAATTAAGCCGCTCTCTGGTCAGGTAGTCGCTGGCTTTGGTTTTAGGGTTAGGGTTTATACCCCTAACCCTAGCGCTAACTCTACCATGTGCCATAAAATATAATTCGCTTGAATTCGTGGGCAAATCCTTTTTTTTCGCCTTTCTCCTTTTTTTTCTCTCTGCACATTAAACTGGCGATTTTTGTGCATTTTTCGGCGAAATTGTTGTCGAATTTCATACAATTCTTTGGCAATCGGCAATCGGTTTTTGTTATGTTTTTTTTTTTTTTGTCAATGCTCAGTGGGCTGTTTGCTTGGTTAGAAAGTCAATTGGTTTATGATGCAAGCAACCCTCGCAAGGGTTTGCAGTTCAGCTGTCTGCGAGCTAAACGTCAACTAGCTGACTGGGAGTCAAAACTGAATTCGTTGAGGCGGGGGCAAGAGATTAATACTAAAAAAATATTGTGAATTGATTAAATAGAGAGACAACACTTATAGCCATCATTATGATTTGAACATCCTACGTTATCATATTCTCTTTCACATACACTCGACACCTTGCATAGAACTGCACCTGCTTGAGCTTGGCATTGCATGAGAATCTTGAGCGAAGACAGAGATAAAACCAGAAGCAGAGCTGTGAATTCTTAGGCAATACATGAAATGCAGAACTGAACTTGAACTGAAAAAAAAAGAACTGAACGAGAGTGCAGAGTGAAGTGTGCAGCATTTTCTCTGAGAAGCCTTGATCTCCACTCAATTTGCGGCAGTAAGAGAACACATGCTCGTAGCTAGAGGATACGACGAATGGCGGCAGCAGGAGTTGTCACGGAATAGGAGCAGCGGAAGCGAACTAACTGAACGAGAGTGCCGAGTGCAAGCACAGACTTCTGACTGGAAGGCCTTGATCTCCACTTGGGCGATCGCAGCTGGAGGAGGCGGCGGCAGGAGCCAGAAGGAGCAGCGGCAATGAGCTACTACGCGCTGCCAAGACAATTAAGTGCACGAAATCAATCATATAAATCCGGCGGAATCAGCATATAAATCAATTCGTATACAGCAGTGGCTTAGCACCCATCACCAATACAAAGACTAACAATTATTTCGTATGCCGAGTTCTACATTCATTGCCTTTGAGGCCCCATTGAAGCGATCAAAGCACATTCCGAGCTTATTAAGTCGAGTCCCCACAGAACATTACGCCTCTATACATACGTAATTATATTGGCCAAGTTTCTGTTTAATGCAAGAGACAGCGAGAGACGTATATATAGAGACGTATATTATTGTGCGCATCGCTGACACTGACAACGAAAACCCGGCCGCAACTTTCCGGTAATTAGATAGAGACACCAGCCCAAGGGCACTTTATGGCCGGGCCGGGCTGGGCTGGGCTGGGCTGAGGTTTTGCGGGTTGCATAGAGTTGAATCATCTTCTAGGTAAGATCTACCTGCCATTGTGTTGGGCATTGCGTCAGGCCGCTGGCAACTTTATGCAATGGGCTCGGGAGTCAAGGACGCTGGACGGCAGGAGTCGCAGGACTCGCCGCAGCTCGGCTCGACTACCTGACACGCTTCGAACACGCGGCCAAACTCTTTTCTTTTTATCGCCTTGGACTTCACTTTTTTTTGGCATTCACTCTCACTCCTTCCACTCGGCTGCTGTTGGCAGTTTCATGCGAAAAAGGATTCGAGTGAAAGGATAACGGCGAATGCCTCGCACTCGGCATTTTGGCATTTGGCTAGCTAAGCAGCCGGGCAATAGAAACGAATATTTTCGAACTGCAATTGAATTGCAGGCCAAACCAAGCCAGGCCAGGCCCAGCCCAAGCTCAGCTACTCAATTCTCAGTCATTTAAGCGTTTTATTTTCTTTCCTGTATAGCCATTTATTTGGCCGTTTATTTAGCAGTTTATTTAGCCGTTTATTTTTATTTTTATGACTGCTGCCAACTGGACGAGCTGCAGAACGTTCGGCAATTACAGCACAATATATATTCTCCATCACCTTAAAAGAGAGAATCGAAAATGACTCCGATGGTTCTGATGGTTCAATTAACGTAGTTTTCGCATTTCTCGCATCGAAAAAAAAAGGGTAAATCGTTAAGAGAGGAAATTAGACAAGATTCCTATAATAATTGCTATTTGTTCGAGAAAAAAAAACTAAACTCACATGATGCGAATGAACACAAAAATCCATTTCCAGTTAGAACTGCAAGCGAAGTACGTTGATTAAAAATATTTGCATAATTTATTATCCCGTTTCTTTATCTCTTTAATTTTAAAATAACAATTTTATAAAGTTTTATTTTAAAATCGATAAATTAGCATATTATTTAACATCAAGGTGTAGAAGATGTAGGGGAAAGCAATTCCACTTATCATATCAAAATAAATAGAATGAAAAATAAATAAAAGAAAACAATGGGTCTAGAAAAATCCGACATTATACAAAATAAAATGTATTATATTCAAATAAATTAAAATAAATAATAAATACATATTAAATAATAATAATAGTAAAGAATAAAAAATTAGTAAATTATAATGATAATAAATAATAAATGAATAGTAAATAATAATATTAAATAATAAAACAGTAAATGATAATTATAATATATGTATAATAAGTAAATAGTAAATAATAATAATAATAAATATTAAAATAGTAAATGATAATTTTAATATATGTATAATAAATAAAAAGTGAATAATAATAAGAATAAAAAATAAAATAAATAATTATAATATATGTATATTATATAATGATGATTATAATATATAATATATAAATAGTAAACAATAATTATAATATATAATATATAAAAAGTGAATATTAATACGAATAAAGAATAAAAAAATTAATTCAACAAATTACACTCTGTTCACTTCAATTAATAGCATAAGTGGGGAAACATTATTGATTCCTTGAAACAGATACATACAGCTTTCAAGTTTGATGCTTACGCACATACGGCTAGACGGACGGGCCGAGGGGCCGACAGGCAGACATACAGACGAACACGCTTTGATCAACTCAGCTTGTCGGATTGATAAAAAAATATATATACATACTTTAAGGGGTCTGCCACGCCGTCTGCCTACATTTGACATTTTCCATTTTCAATGATAAGACAGCGAATAGGAGATGCTTTCGAATAAACTTCGCTACTTACGTTTTTAATGTATTGCATTAGGATCAGATGAACGCCACGCCACGCAAATTAAACTCTTGCCTTGTGGCTGAAGTCAGTTTAAAGCTGTCATAATATCAAAGAGCTCAATCAAAGAGCTCAATATATTTCTACTTCACAAAAATGTTCTCAAACAGTTCCAAGAATTCTCATTCGATTGCTTCTCAAGCCAATGTGATGCAGCTCTCCACAAAATGGAAAAAGTCTGTCTTTAGAAAATGTTCCAGATTTATTTACTGAACTCTCTTTCATTGTGTAATACAGGCAAATAAACAAGCGAGTGCTAAACACAAAGCGACTAGGTCAAGCGGGGCGTGTGTTCCGATAATTGTTTAATCAACAAGTAAAGTATGGGCATCTGGCTCTAAGAGCGGAGAATAAAGCAAAAATTTAATCAATATGCCTCAGTTTGTAAATCAAAAATCAAAAATGCGAAAAGCACAAATAAGTTATTTCAATTTGCCAAGGGGATGGAATCGATGCTGAGGGTCTGCGATGCGGGGGCTGCGCCAGACAAATGTTGGCCCATTGATTAGCCCCTGGCCCCGGCATTCGCGCGTTGCACAGCTAAGGATGTTTAAATTTGGGGGTTGCCCTCTGAATTTGATGAAAATAAACCAAAAAAAAAAAACTGCCCATTGACTAATTCCAACAATTTGTTTTTGGATAGCATACCCCTCTATGAGTGTGTATGAGTGGGTATATAGACATATACGAAAATATATGCATATACGAGAGAGAGAGAGTGTGTGTTTTTCTTATATACTCATATTGATATAGTAATATTGATATTTTGTATAATAATACTTGGAGAGTATATATAATGTAAATAATATAATATATTTAAAAAAATATATTTAATATAAGTATAATACAAAATAATAAATAATAATTCTTTGCCAATGTGCACAGCGAAATATTCTTTGCCCCACTCGTGTTATGTTTTGATTTGTTTGAATAAATGCAATTTTATGAATTCTCCTTAGAGGTCTACTTTATTTTAATAAGATCCAACCGAGCACAGCTCTGCGCAGTTGCAGAAATGACAGGATTGACAAGGCCCAAAGGCATTCCAATCCTTTTTCATTTTGATTTCTCTTGCTTTCTCACTTTGCCTTAGTCGCTTTTACTTTTGTGCTGGCAGCTGCTTTGCATTTTTAATTTTAACAATAAATATAAAATAATGGAAAATAATAAATTCTTCAAGTATACAAACGTGCTGTGCTTTACTTTTTTTTTTTTTTTCATTTAAGAGAACATAAACAGAATCATTTATGCAATGGAAATTAATTTGTTAGAACTTAACATTGGTACGGGGAGAAAAACGTATATGTATAAAAGGCCTCTTAGAATACATGCTATAATAATAATTTTGCAACGTATTCTGCTGTGAGCTTAATTATTATATTTTTAATCAATTGAATTTTTGCAAGCATTTTAAGTACTAGCAAAAAAAAAAAAATAAAAAATAAAAAAAAAATAAAAGTGTATCTGGTTCAATGAAATATGTTAGATATGCTGAAAATTGGTATCAGAAATTAAGATAAATTATATTATATGTACTCTACTTTGGACTTTTTCCTCCTTGCAATATGAAGCAAATCTAAAAGATAAACAATCTGTGCAACTCAAGTTAATTCATTTGAATATTAGAGTAACAGACCACAAACAGCCTAAGCTGATCCCCAATATGTTGCCCTTTAAATAGCTGAAATTGCAGCCAATAAAGATTTAGTCAGATTGCAGTTAAAAATTCCAAGTCTTTACCACATTAATTTATATCTTTGTAGCTGTTGAAGAGAGCAAATGTTTTATAAATATCATAAAGGCAATAAATGCACTTAACAATTGTGTGCAGCACATGCATAAAAAAACACAGAGAGTGAGAGAGAGAGAGAGAGACAGTGTGAGAGCGAGATGTTGCTGGGTAGAGATAGAGCAACCACAGACCACAGCGTGGTCAATTAAGCCTTTAATATACGGCTGTCGAACCGCTTATGGCGATGCCCCAATGCCAGAAACGAAAACTGATTACAATGTCCGATTTCAGTCATTGTGAATGTTGCAGTGGCTGTGGCTCTCTGAGCCTGACTCTGATTCTGGCTGTGGCTCTGACTCCGACTATTTGTTTAGCTCCAATGTGTCGAATCCCTCGTGCGGCGTGGATCGGCTTAGGGCTGCGATTCGGTTTTATTGAAATATTTCTGATTGTTTTCTTAACCAAGTCCGAGCAGGACAATGGCTGTGGCAGGGTTTCGATTTCGTGTTACGTCTGCTTGGGCCTCTTCTTCTTTTTTTTTATTATGGTGAACATATCTGGTTCATAAATCATGGCAGAAGCTGCGGTCGTCGCCGACTCGTCTGCGACGACACAAGGGAAAAGTGAAATCAAAACTATTATTGGTGATTTTTACCTTCTACGGATATTTGGTTTTGTTTGCTTTGTGCGGTTTGTTGAGGTGGCACAGCTCGTAACGTCTCTCAATGACAAATAAAAACATCAAATCATTCACAACACTTGTTCGCCTGGCATTGATTGAGCCAACACACCCCATGATCCTCGCCGAGTAACCAACGAGAACAGAAAAAGACCTGAACACGGCCACAAACCCAATCAAAGAAATACATACATATATATATGTACCTAGGCATCTATTGAGAAAACGACAATTTCCTTTGCTTTGTCTGCGGCTCCGCTCCCCTCTCCTGCCCTACCATCCCAGCTCGGATGAGTTCCCAACCTGTTGGACAGCTTCACTTTCATTCACATTCACAAGAGTAAAATACAAAAAAAAAAAAAAAAAATTTCTTTTTAGTGCCCAGCGATTTATTGTTTGTGTATGAAAACATTAGTAGGCTTCTAGCCAGCCAGTTCTCTTGAATCCCCTCTCTCACTCACTCTCCTTGGCCCTACTGACTCTGTCTCGCTCGCATTGTTCGATGAGATTGATTAATGCTCTAATCCTACGATTTCAGCCTTTTGATTTCTATATTAAATGCTCATAGTTGACTCTTTTGATCGAACCTGGACGTTCCCTTACCTCCTGTTGGTTTGTTTATGTGGCTTCTTGTTGACTACGCATTTTTCATCTTCCTCGTTTCTTTTTCTCTGTTTTTTCTCTCCTCTGTTATTTAATTGTACGTTTCATTTTCACGGTGTATATATTTAATAAGCCCATTAATAGCTCAATTTGTTGGCTGCCTAGTTAGCATTCGAGCTGCTGAGTCACACTTCGGTCATCATCAGAGATTGAGATATCGAGAAGAGCTGCTTAGGACTGTAGACGTAAGTGTTTAATAAGGCTATTATTAATTTTTAATTTATATATTTTACTATCTTTTGAGAATTGTGCCATATCACATTCACAAAAATCGAAATTTCATACAAGATATACGAGGGTATATTTAAAATATGGAAACTCTAACTCTCATGATGTAGGACTTATCATTTTGTGATTGATTTTCCATACGTGGTAATAATGGAAAACTGGATAAGTTATAGAGTCTCTATGCGCCTCTGCGCATATTTTGGCTATCTTATAGATCTCCAGCTCCTAAATATTCTGGGATTGACGCGTTTACACACACAGACAGGCCGACAGACGTAAATCAATTCAGCTCGTTGCCCTGATAAAGAATATATATATATATAATTTATGGGCTCCGTCAGTTACACACACTTCAAAAATATTATAGCCTGATTTTCAATTTAAAAAAAAAAAAAAAAAAAAAAAAAAAAAAAAAAAATCCATATTATTCTATTAAAATGCCCAAGACTAAATGTGTCTAGGAAATTTCGGATATTTACAATTGATCATATACACAAATTTAATCTTAAGTGTATGCAATATATAATTATTAATATTATTATTATACATAAATTATGTTATTTAAATATTGCAAAATATATGTATATGTATAAAATTTACTAATGAATATTTTTAATTTTTTCTTCTTTTCATTTGATTTTAACGTACTAAACTAATTTATGTTATATACCTATACATATATACTATTATTAATATTAGTATACATTATTAAATTATATTATAATAAATTATTTAATTTTTAATATGCTATATAGCATTAAAATTGATTAATGAATATATTTTTTAGTGTTTTTTTCTGTTCATTTAAATTTAACGTGTTAAAAAAAATAAAACTGATTATCTATATGTATATATTATTAGTTGTATATTATTATATATTATTTAATTTATTATTATTTAATTTATTAATGAACATATTTGATTTTCTGCTGCTTCTCATTGGAGTTTAGCGCAGCGAAAACCCTTAACTGAAATCATGTTAAATCATCTCTCATTTGGAGTTTATAATTTCGATACACGTTTAACATCCAATAAACACAATGTTTGACCCGTGTCCAATAGCACTTAATAATGTCCAACCCTGAGGGCCCAATTCTGCCCACACACACGCACACACACATACGCACGCACACACGTACATTCACACAGAGCGCACTTAACCTCAGTTGGTCGTTTTTTCATGCCTTTTTTTACAGTTAAATTGTATTTTATATTTTTTGATTGCAAAACTCGGCTTTAGGGCAATTAAAATTTCACGCTTTAGGCACAGGCGGGCGACCATGTATCTGTGTGTGTGTGTGTGTGTGTGTGTGTGTGTGTGTGTGTGCGAGTGTGTGTCGCTTTGTGCCCGTGTCAATCAACAAATTTATTGTGCAAATTATTGCGGCAGCTATGACAACCTCAGGTGCTGTTTGAGGTGGTTGCCTTTCTTCTGCTGTTGGTGTTGCCTCCCCCCGCCCCCAGAGCCAACGCGAGTTCAGTTGCTGTTGCTGTTGCTGTTGTTGTCATTGTTGGCTGTTATTGTTTCTATTGTTGCTGCTGTTGTTGCGTTGCACTTGTTTAAACGCATTCGCCACGCCTGGGATATGCGAACAACAATATAAATGATACGACACCAACCAGGGGTAGTCTCAGCAGCAGCAGCAGCGGCAGTTCTTTGGCACACCCTCACCTAGCACCGACCCATCCAGCTCCCCAGCCCCTTGGCCTTGCCGCGAGTTCGGTGATAACGCGAAATAATTGCGTGACAACCATGTAGCGATAATTTTCAATTAAACGGCATTTTCTTTTGCCTTCTTGTTGCCGAAATAAAACGCGCGCACAGTGAGAAAGAGAAGGGGAGAGTGAGAGAGTGAAACACACACACACACACACACACAATTGTAAAGGCAAACGGCCCACTACGAAATGAGCCGAGTGTGGAGCGAGAGCCAGCGTGAAATTCCATATTAAAATCAACTTATTTTCTGCTTTCATTTATTCATGCTCAGTTGTTGTTGCTGTTGCTGTCGTCATCCCACACACACACACACACACACACACACACACACACACACACACACACGCACAGTGCTAAAAAGCAATAGTAACAATTTGCTTCTGCTTCGCGTTGCTGGCAGAAAAGTGTCACACTTGTGCGTCATTAACGCCGCCAGCCGGTCACAACTGGTGGGTGGGTGGTTGGGTGGTTGGGCGGTTGGGTTTGTGTTTCAGTTGGCTCAGTGGGTATGCTGCTTCATTTGACGCTCCTTTTTATTTTTGGGGTGGCCATGGCGGCCGTGTGGTTGCCGCCTTTTTTGGGGGTTGCTGCTGTGGTTGCCAGCAACATTGCCAACCATTTTTCTGCGGCCAAAAGACAACAACAACAACAACAACAACAACAACAGCAACAACGACAGCAACGGCAACAATGGCAACAAAAAAGAAGCTGAGCGCATGTTAATTTGATTTGCGCGCTTTGCAATTTGACAATAATATTGTCATCAGGTCGAAGCTAGGCAAATGCTCGACGTGCGTGGCCAATGCACTTTTAATTGCCTTTGCAACAGCCACGCGATCCACGCGGAAATCTATTACAGGCACATTGAAATAGGGCTAAGAGCGCGTCTAACTATCGATGGACATGAGTAAAACTCGATGCGAACAAATGAGATAAGAAATATATCCAGAAGTACATATATGTGAATATGTGTGTGTAAGAATACTAGATATTCTGTCTTGTGATTGTTCATATAGACGGTGTTTAATACAGCAATGTAGTGCTAGTAGTGCTAGCTCATATGAGACAAATACATATACATATGGGCATATATGAAATGGGAATAGGTCGAACAGCTAGTTTAGGGACTTTCATATTGAAAGGAATAATCAAAAATTTAAACTGAGAGGAGGCAAATGAGGTATAGAGTAAAATTAGAAATCCGAATGCAAAAATAAAATAAAAAACAAAAATAAATAAAAAATAAAATAATATATGTAATATTTGAAATAATACATATGATGTAAATCCAAATAAGCAAAGCCACATATACCCATTTCTCTCTCTGAGCACCTTCAGTCTCTTGCTGATGTGAGAGGACTCAAACGGTACAAACCATTAAATCTAACCTAAAGACTCCTATACAAATATTTATTATTATAATTATTATTTATTTGATCGTCTTTTTACTTATCGCATATCTGTACTTATTTATTACCATAATATGTAACACTAGAATAACTTGCCGCTAAACGTATCAGAATGTTTCTTTGGAGAGAGCTTTTTCTTTATCTATATAACAAACATATTTTTCATATCACCAAGAAACAGAAAATGCGTCTCTTTCTTTCTCACTTTTTGTCTTTCTCTCACCTTTTCTCTCTACTCCCCCTATAACCCAATTCTCCTTTCCTTCTCTCTCGCTCGTTATCTTTTTCTTTATATCTCTCTCTTTCTCTCTTTCTCTCTCTCTCTCTCTCTCTCTCTCTCTCTCTCTCTCTCTCTCTCTCTCTCTCTCTCTCTCTCTCGCAGACCCTTTCGACTGCCACTTTATCCGTTTGTCTTAACACTCACTTTGTATATTTAGCTCAGCTGTAACTCCGCTAAATCTTTCTTCCTCATTTTCCTTAATCTCATGAATTCAATTATCGAGAAAGAGAGAGAGAGTGAAAGAGAGAAAGTCTTCCAGGGTCTTTCCAAATGAAGTGCGCTCTCCTTCGGCATCTTCGGCTCCTTTGGCAATGTCCTAATGCTCTGCCCATTGACTTTTCCGTGCATACAATTGAAGGAGCAACAATGCTCGAAGAGGTGACAATTGTGTGGCTGTGGTGCTGGCCGAGTGACGACGGATTACCGATGACAACTGTCAGTCGGGCTGTCAATTTGACCACGACAACCGCATCCGGCTTATTAGCCAACCGAAATTCTCAATGCCAAAGCAAAGGCACAAGAAATTATTCACAGCAGAATTTCGCAGAGCTTAGGCTGAGATTGAGCGGAACGGAAATTGGGAATATTCGAGAATGGAACTGAGTTTCACATATTTTAATTTATATATATTTTTTTAAGCCAACTTGCTGTTGGCCGTAAGGACTAGTTCGTGTCTTCGGTGTGGCACTGGTTTTGACTAAACGTCGCCGTCGCCGTCTGTTACCATTTATCAAATTCAAATTAACGCTGGCATTGCGTTCGCAATTGTTCGGCAATAAGTCCTGTCATTAACAATGAGTCCTGACAAGTGAGTAACAGCAGCAGCAGCAGCCGCGGCAAGGACAACGACAACAACGAGCAACCACCCCTTTTTTTGCGCCTCATTGAGTGGCATATGCGTTGTGAATTACGATTATATATATGTATGTATATAAATATGTATGCATAAATATATATATATATATATGTATATGTATGTGTGCTTGTATGTCGACTCTCCTGCATCCTGGCGTTGTTGTTGTTGCGCCGTTCGGCTGCCTTTTTAATGAGTGCAACGTGTTTTTGTTCGCATTCTTGTCGACTCTCCTGTGCACCCACTGTCCGTCATTCACTCCGGCTTGCCGTTTGCTGTTCGCTGTTTTTGGTTTTTTAATATTTGCGGTTGTCGATGGTCCCGTTGTTAAGCATCCGCCTGCCACCCCAAGCCAAGCCATCAACCATCAACCATCAACATCAACTTAAGTTCAATTAAAATCCACATCAAACAATAAGCGGGCACGTAGCTGAACCATCAACTACTTCAAAATTGGCACAACAATAACAACAATGCGCCAATGCATTTATACACACACACACTCACACTCACACTCACACCCGCACCCACACCCGCATTCACATCGTATTCATATGGCAATTTGCCAGGTTGGGGATGGACACGAGCTCGCGGCTATTGTGGGTGGTTGATTCCGTTACTCACGGCTCGTGCCCGGGCTTAAATCTCGCCCAAAAAGAAAGCGCACACGTGTCCAGCAGGCGACAAACTTGTTGCCCTCCTGCGCCGCTTCACACGCCACCCAACCACCCAACCACCCAACCACACACCCACACAAACACGCGCACTCAAGATCTCTCCGTGTTAAGTTAAAAGCAATGTCCTTGTCTTCTTTTCGTCAAGCCGAGCCACATACCTAACCATCTGCTTGACGCAGTCGAGCATACCCCGTCCGATATGCGCTTAAGCTGCCCAAAACTGTTTGCCTTTTAATACTCGAACTGCTGCACATGAAGATAATCTCATATCGCAGCCTTGACGTGGACGTAATCAAGTTGAGGGCTCAGCACTTGACCAAAAATCCAATTTAATATTTAGCCAACTAAACTGAAATAAATATAGGAAAATATTTTTAATTAATATTGATATTTATCATATATAATTTAATACACTGTTAACTTATAAAAATCTTGTAGTCAAATACAACAATAAATAATTGGTTAACTAAAATAAATTTTTGAATATTTTTTAATATTTATATATAAATATTTTAGTACGCAGAACACAAAGGTATATAACAAAAAAAAACCTAAATTATTACAGCCTAAAAAATAATACATAATAAAATTTAATACATATATAATTTAATATTTGGCTAAAAAAAAAGTAATAGGTAATTTATTTTAATTTCATTTTCTTAATTATAATATTTTTTTATAAGTTAATAATTGTGATTGTACATAAATACATAAAATAATTTTTTAATTTAATATGAATATAAAATATTTCTAGATTTTTAATAATTAGCCAAAAAATCCTTAAAATGTGTAGTAACTATTAAACTAAACAATTATAATTTAATATTTGCATAAAAGAAATGTCTATGCATATATATTATCCAGCCAACAAATTGAAGATATTTTGCTTAATAAATATTTAATAAATATTATAATAAATATTAAAATAATTATTAAATAATATTAAATAAATTATTGTACATTTTAGATCATTTTATTTATCATATACATATGTACGTTAACAATTCCACTGGAGACCTAATTCTACATTCAGATTATAGGTCATAAGGCAAGCCCTGCAGCTTTTGCTTGGCCTAAGCAGAGAATATATTGATTGAATATTATATAAATTGATGAATAAGGTCAAGGCAAGATACTGACGGGCCACTTATCATTCAATTTGTTGCCTTCCCTAAACCAATCTAAGCAAATCATTGAGAGTTCTCTAGAGCAAAAACTCATTATTCTCTGATTTCCGATTTTCAATGGGTATGAAAATGAAAATTGAGTAAAATACACAACTTTCGATCTATATGCAGAATTTGAAGGCCCTAGACATGCTTACTAAAAAAAAATAACAGTCGAATAAAATAATTTATAGACTTTCTGAAATAAAAATAAAAAACAAAATACAATAAAAAATGAATAAAAAAAAAAATGCGAAAAATAAATATATTTCAAAATATATATATTTATATATAAACAAAATTTAAATAAAAATAAAATCAAAGCATAAAAATAATTGATAAGACCGATTAAGTTAATACTATTTTAAATACGTATTATTTTTTCTGTGACTCGAGATTAGAAACCTGCCTGACATATTCACATATTTAAATATATATTTTGAGTATTTATTAAAGTTATAAAATGAAACTGTAATATTGTATATTTATTAGTATTTTATTTATTTTATTAATATCATATAATAATCTCTCTAGCTTATTTTACAAACTTTGTCTGCACTTGCCAGAGACTCGGAGGAAAATCAAATCAATCGAGCAGCATCGAAGCCCTGGCCCATGGAATAGGCCTAGTCCATGGCCAGTTGGCCAGTCGCGGGGGTGGCGAGAGCCGCGTTAGAGTTGCTTTGGCTGAGGGCAACGAGTCAACAGCCGTGCTGAAGGTCGCGGAGGAGGGGAGGGGGCGCAGGGGCAGCTATGCGGGGAATGCCTGTAAGCCAATTAATGCGTCAACTTATTAGTTTGTGCCCAGCACTCAGCGAGGGGCGTGGGCGAGGGCGAGGAGTAGAGCCAAGGCAGACTCTGGTTGCTGTTTATCGAACGCAGCTGTGGCTCATGCCATTCCGCGTGCTTTGTCAGTGGGTGCAAAAAACATTGAAAAGCCCATCAGGTTTGGATGCTGTGGGGGTGCTGCTCCTTGTGTGTGTGTGTGAGCGGAAATGGTAAAGAAGAATGCGAACGGGCACGGTGGCAGTGGCAGTGGCTTCATTATTATTAAAATAATGCCACAATGCCCGGGCCAGGCCAAACTAACAACCACGAGAACATGCACAGAGATCACATCAAAGCAGGGTTCGTGGACCAGCTAGTCGAGAGCGGTGGCTGTGTTTTGTGGCCAATGCGGCACCCTCTGCCAGCGCCCTCTGCCAGCAGCAACAGCAAAAAACACAAAACACAAAACAGAGTCGAAGGGGGGCCAGCGGGCGCGACGGGCAAACGGAATGAATGCCAATGCCAATGCGAATGCGAATGTGAAATGCGTTAAGGAGCAGCGGCACAGCTTGGGCTGAGATTGGGCCTGGGCTGTTCGGGGCGCAGCCGTTCGATTTCTCAGGATGCCGCTCTTGTGGGCCCACACAAGAGGACATCGAGGACATGGAGTGCAATTAATGTTAATGTTGAGATATTTATGATGCAACCCCCTTACGATTTCCTCCTCTCATTTTTGTTTTTTTTTTTTTTTTTTTCGTTCGTTCCATTCTTTGTTAAGAGGGGGTGTGGGCCACCCTTTCGGCTGAATATTTGCGTATGGGCTTCGCAGCGTAATTTAAATAACCCCGGCCGTAGCCGAGATCCTTGTGCGCATCAGGGTCCACCCTCGATTGACGTTGCCATGGCCACAAAACAACATTTCAATTTCTCTGTCAAATAGTTTCGTATTGTCGTCGGACTCGGCAGCAGCGGCAGAGGCAGCGGCAGAGTTTCGAGGATTTGTCAAATCAAAAACTTATGTTACAGCTGGATTAAAATTATACATGTCACTGGCTGCTGACTGCTACAGGCAACCGAGGCAACTGAGGCAACTGAGGCAGCTGAGCCTGTCTGCTTGTCAGTCACTGCCACGTTGTTGTTGCTGTTGTTGCTGCTGCTGTTGTTGCTGATTTAACGCTTCAGCGCGCCAAATAAAACTTTCAAATGAACAGTTAAATGCGCGCTAATAGGGGTTCAGATTTCAGCAACTTTAGCCCTCAACAAGAGCAGCCCTTACCCCGCGCACCCCGCGCACCTCTCGCACACTGCTGCTGCTCACTCCTTACCCCTTGCCGCATCATCCTCAACTGGCAGTGATTGCCCCTTGTGCGTCGTCCCTTGCGCAAGTTTTGTAACCAACCCGAGCCGGCTCCTGGCCACACTGAACCCGCCGCTCTATTGTCCTGCCACGGATTGATTGTGACATTAAGTAGGATTTATTTATTTATTTACTCCTTTCTTTGCCGCCTGATTTTTTTCTGCTTTGTTTTTTAATTTCCACACAAGATGCAAATGATGTTTTCAGTTTGTTACACTTTCGCATCGGAACGGATCGGATCGGATCGGATCGGATCGACGCGAAGCGGATCACTGCGCCTGCCCAGGGCGTGGCGGGCTGTTTGCCACAGCTTTTAGCGCGTTCTATTTGCGTTGCGCATTTAAATGATTGAAGCTCGCAGTTTTGAAATGCCTAGACAAACACACAATCTGCATATGCTCTATTTCGAATTGAGCCCAACTTAAATTCTTGCATTATCGAAATTCTTAACTCAAACACCTTTTTGCTGGGCATTCGTGGCAGTCGAACAACTGTTTTATTTTTATTTATTTATTATTATGTGAGAGTGCGATATTTAGAGTTAATTCACTTTGACTCGAGCTGAATTTGGCATTGATAATGGCGGGTCCTGAAATGACTTAGACTTTACCCGAGTGGGTCTCATTAAGACTTTAACCTGGGCATAGGAAGACTAGAATTCCTTCCGTTCAAGTCGCCAACTGCCTTATGCCAACTCAACTGCCTTATGCGAGGAATAAATCTCTTCTCTTACCTAAACTGCAATCAAGCTACTTCTTATTTAAGCTGAATTAGTATATCATCTAAGCCTGCGATTAACAAGATTATGGTACAAAATAAGGCGCTGGTGGTTCCTTATAAATATAAAATAAGTAATATAAAAAAAAAATAATATAAATATATAGGCATTTCTCCAGAAAAGTCTACCACAGCCAAAAAAAATCAACGTCAATGAAAACATGTTCTGCTAACATATTTTTATCAGATGTATATACTTATTTTGTCATTATATATATACGTTTTCATTAATATACTGAATATGTTAAAAATAATTTTTAAAGCTAATATTCATGTAAATATACAAAAAACGCTATAAAAAAAAAAAAAAAAAAAAAAAAAAAAAACAAAATACCCTTTTTTCCCATTCTCAATGGATTCAGGGTATAAAAATAAATAAATAAATTTTTGTTGAAAAAATATCACATTCGAAAAAATAAAATACTTAATATTTTTTAATGCAATAAAAATTATTATTCTTTAAAATTGGAAATTATTTGTAATAAATTGTCACTTAAGATTTCGCTAAAATCTGAACTGTTCATCTAAAGATCGACGTAAGTTTTTGGTAACGTGCGAAGCTTTTGGATTTTTGTAAATATCTAGAAAACAAACACTTGAATAAATATATTAGGAATTAGCCATATTTGGCCCCAATCATCGAGCTCACCAAGTGCTTGAAAATTCGCAATTCGTACAAATAAGAAAATGTTTTTGTATAAAAAAAAAATAATAATAACTCATTCCTTCTTTTCACACTCTCGTGGACAAATTCCTAGGGTGATTTATAATTTATTATTATTATTATTATTATTATTATTATTATTATTATTATTATTATTATTATTATTATTATTATTATTATTATTATTATTATTATTATTATTATTATTATTATTATTATTATTTATTATTTATTTTAATATTATAAATTAGTCGATTTAGTTAGAGCTTTATGCTCACAGTTTGCCATCTTTTCATCCATCAAGCGGCATTAGAAATATATTAGAAATATATATATATATATTAGATTTTTTCCCATGCCGTTGGCCATTTGACAGGTGCTCAGGTAAGCTTCTAAATAAATGCCACCAAAGTAGCGCAGCGAACTGCAAAAATCTGCCCAAAATCGACAGCAAATATTCAAACCAAAATAAATGCTAAGCCAGAAACAAAGCTAGTAAAACAAAAAGAAAATAAAAAATAAAAAAAGGAGGAAAAATATCTAGTAGAATATGCATATAGCACACACACACACGCACACCTACACATTTTATATATATGTATAAAATGTTATACAAAATATCGCCAGAGGACGAAATGGAAGCTGCTCTATACTTTTTGTCGTTCATGGTTTAGTGATTCAATTATTTTTGTGCGCAATTTAGATTTATTGAGTTTACAGTTGACGTTGTTGTTGCTGTTGTTGTTGCTGTTGCTGTCATTGTTGTTGTTGTTGTTGTCATTGCTGGTGCAGAGATTTGCAACAACAACCTGCATAATCAATACTGAATACCGAAATGCGAACGTGTTGTGAAGTTTGCCATTTGCCAGAAAAGTAAATAAAAATGCATCAGTTGCTGTGTGTGTGTGTGAGAAAGAGAGAGTGAGAGAGAGTATGCCCCTGGGCCAGTGGAGGGACATGCGGCATACGACAATCGGCATGGGGCACGAGTAACGAGTAGCGAATATGGCCGCTAAAAGCTTAACGCTCAACAACAACAACAACAACAGCAGCAGCAACAACAACAGCAACATCGATGTCGACGTCGACAAGCGCTCGTGTGTCACGTGACGCATGCAATTCGCATCCGTTTCCGGTTAAGCACCGTACATAGCGTACGTAGCACAGAGCCAAGGTGGGCAGAGCTCGACTGGGAGGGAGTGGGCGAGGGAGTTTGGTGGGCGGTTGCGGGGCTAACAAATGGTCGAGACGGTTGCACAAAGCGCGCCTGCCTGCAGGGTTAAAAATCATTTTAAAACCATAAAAATAAACTCGCGTGTCTGCCAAAGTAAATAAATAGTAAAATAAAAGGCGAGGCACACACTCACACACATACACACAGAGCGAAACAGTTGCCAGTTTATTTGTGTCGATTTGTGTTTTGTTTTAATTTTTATTTAAGCTTCACACATTTTTGTTTTTCAAATCCTTTCACTCAACACTTGCTGTGTGTGTGCGTGTGCGTGTGTGCGTGTGTGCGTGTGTGTGCTTAGGCAAAAAATGCAATTTAGAATATTTGCAATTCCCTTTGGCAACAACAAATCTGCCACCGATTACCCGTTTCCGCTTCAGCTTCAGCTTCAGCTCCTCATTTCATTTAGTTTCTGCCTCAATGTATATCAGATCAAAAATAAAAATATTATATAAAAAGAAAAAAATCTGCGCACATTTTATAATATTTATTGTGCTAAGCCCCAAACAATCTGGCAAGCAATGATCTCATAACATTGCTGTTATATCCATAACAGTGAGCTAACATGCTTGTTGTTTTTTCTACCTCTCTCTTTTAAGCGAAGTTCCAATTAATTGAGAAAGAGCTATTTTTGCGTGCTTTTTATTCACAATGGCAATGCGTGTGCTCTGTTAGATATGCATATGGAATTATTAGACATAAATACTCTAAGCTATAGAGCTTCGATTTGGAATAGAAATGAGAGAATAACAAATTGAGTAGCAGCTCCGAGTGGATTTCTCTAATTGTGTCAACTTGATTAGATTTAAAAAGATGAAAATTCGCGAAAAAAAAAAATTGGAAACAAAACAAAATTATGTTTTGGATTATTTAATTTAAAGATTTTCAAATGAAGTTGAATGAAGTTAAGAATTTTAGTCTTGGATCAAACTCGTTGTGCGCCTGCTATAGAGAAACGCTCAAGTCTCTAGCTTTTATAGGTTCAGAGATCGACGCGTTCATATATATGGAAAGGCGAACAGGACTTTATTGTCTCTTATATATGTATGTATGCCTTATGGGGTATATATACATATATAAATACATATATATTTCTGCAACGCCTTCTTCCCCTAGTTACCAGTTCAACGTAAATAAATTCACATTATACAAAGCAGCTCACAAATTTCGAGTAGCTCTATTAAAGAAAAACGTTCTACCATAATAGAAATCAATTCCTGCTTCATGTCATATTTCAATTTCAATTATCTACCTACCTACATATATATATATAAATATATATATCAAATATTCAATAAACTCGGTCAAGTTATTGACACTCGACACTTGGATCATTTCTTTCTGTCTGATTATCGTCGCACGCTGCTGCTGATGCTGTTCCTCCTCCTCCTCCCCCTTCTTCAGCTCCTGCTGCTGCTGCTGCTGCTCACTCCTAACCGACTTAACTGACCTTTTATTATTCCATTTTTTGTGCCGTTCAGATTTCATTATACCTAGTGCTTAATTTTTCAGTACAACATCAACACCCTGTACGACAACTTGTGAACATGACAAAGCAATTGAGCACGGCCGTGGCTGAGGCTGAGGCTGAGGCTGAGACTGTGGCTGAGGGTTGACTGCCCTTGCTGCGATCCAGGGGTGTTGCGGGGACATTGATTATTAAATGTTTGAAGTGAAGCCAATGCCGAACCCTTTTTTTTAGACTCATCTCGCCCATGACCCATAATTTGGACTGTGTGCGTCAAATTTATTGAAGTTAATATTTGTCGCAAATGGTATGGGTAGGCGGACGACGGACGACGGACGGCGGACGGCGGACGGCGGACGGCGGACGGAGGGTTGGCCGAAGGCTGTTGCAAAAAATGAAATAATAAAGAAAGATAATTGTGTAGAAGAATATGTGTATATAGATATTTTTGCACTCTCACCCCCTCTGCCTCTCAGCCGCTCTCCCTTTACTTTCCGCCTTCTTGGGCTGGTGCGAGCATAAATCATGCAATATATTGCATTATCATGCAGCTCGCAATCGTTCCGGCTGCCAGATTTGTCCAGCCTTCTAATGGATATAATAATGGTAACAAGAACGGGTTGAAAGCGAACGAAAAACGAATACAAAAACCTGACAAAAATCTGAAAGAGATACAACAGTAAAAACAAAAAAAAACAAAAAAGAAAAAAGAAAGAAAGAAAAGTTCATAAAGAGAAAGGAAATTTTTGGGAAATGGTAAATGGTAAACGGAGTTGGGCAATTGATTCGTTCACTGAAGGGAATGAAGGTCTCAAGGTCGTCGCAACCTTTCGACGCAATTTGCATAAAGGATTTTCGGGGAAAGCATGTCCACAACATTGCGTCGTCGCAGGACATTTTACGACGCCTTCTGCCTGATTTCACTGTTCAGTTTTATGATGCAATCCGTAAACTAGAGCATTTCACATTTCACATCTCACAATTCCCATTTCACCCGCTGCGATGGTTCGGCGAAAGATGAGCGACATGATGGTATATATGGGTTGGCCAGGAGATAGGGATAGGGCAACTTGTACAATAACCGGGCATTATATAAAGTTACGCATTCCGAGCGTTTCAGCGTGAGCACAATGGGAGAAAGACACGAGCGGGTTCTATCATCGCCTCGTTCGCTCTCGCTCTAATTGTGTGGGCTGCTCTCGGCCGCGAGATTTCTATTGCATTTGCATGCGCATTTGCTTAATGACAAATTTTCGGACGAAATCTATTCGAAGGCAACAGCCTTCCCTTAACTCCTCGCGCAGCCCTTGTGCTTTGTTTGACCGCTGCGTTGTCCCTTTTCGGTTGAGCCAGTGAGTCGATCGAATTCCCAATGTCCTCTCTATGCAAATATGCAAAGGCTGTGCCATTGTTTGGCCCGCCTTGTAAATGTAAATATTGGTTATTAGGCCACCAGCCATCTTGGCCCGATTCTCGCATACCATTTCCATTTACATCTCGAATCCTGGCCACGTTGTCCCTTTGTCGCAATGTTATACAAATATGCGCCAATCGGTTGAGGCTCGGCGCGGGTTTTACTCGCTATTGATGCGTTGCCCCGCAGCGGTTGCCTTGCCTCATTTGTTCGGCCTCCGCGTCTTTTATGTGGCATCGTAAAACTTTTGTGGCTAGCTGGCAATTTTTCAACACAACGTCAATGGCTGGCCGGCCGAGCCCTGCTGCCCGCCTTAACTATTTGCTTCGCAGAAATGCGGCAATCAACTCCCTCTCCCAGACAATTCGGAAAGGAAACAAAAAAGAACTTGTTCTGCTCTCACATCAATTTGTTGCTTCACAATGAGTTTATTTGGCAGGAATAAAATATAATTTATTTAGCACTGGAAAAAAAACTCTTTCAACGGTTGCTATTTATAGATATAGCAGAGAATGAAAATACATTAAAATAACTTAACTTCCTTAAAAAGGAAAAAAGTGTTTCAATAAAACATAAAAAAATCAATTTAAAAACCTAAGAAATAAAAAAAAAATATTGAAATAAAGACAAATATATTTTAAGTAAAAATATAAACAAAATACAAATACAAATAAAAGTTAATAAATAAAAAAAAAAACAAATTCAACATACAAAAATATTAAATGAAAAAATTCAATGTTTAATTTATTTACTTATTTTGTTTAATTGAATTGAATTTTCTTATTTTTCTCATATTAACATAAACAAACACATAAATAAACAAAGTATAATTACACTTAAAAAATATAAATAAAATAAAAATACAAATAAAAATATACATTGAATAAAAAATATAAATAAATAAAAAAAATTCAACATACAAAAATATTAGATGAAAAAATTCAATGTTTTTTTATTTTGTTTAATTGGTTTTAATTTTCTTATTTTTTTAATATTAACATAAACAAACAATATATGTAAATAAAGTATAATTACACTTGAAAAATATAAATAAAATAGAAATTATTAAAAAATAGTTGAACAACATAAATTGTTATTGAATAGGTTATTTATTTTATTTGTATTAATGATACCTTACAATTGTTATTTTACATTTAAATTGAAAAATACAAAAATTAAAATTTAAAAATATTGAATAGATAAAGAAAAATGAATATGTATTTTGCTGACCAAATCAATTAAAAATCTACATAATAAAAATATAATATATTTACTAAAATTAAGTACAATATAATGAATCAACTTATTATTAAAAACATGCAATTTAATTAAAGACATATGATTATTTTCAAAGTGCAGTTAACTGAGATTACAAACACAAAATTAGGCAAAGTACAAATAAATATATTTGTAAATAAAATATTTCTAAAAGAAAATTGTATACAATTCAAATTTTAACTCGTATTATTATTTAACTTCCAGAAGATATTTTTTTGTAGCATTTTAAAATTGAAAATGTGAAAGATAAACAATGAAAAGCGAAAAGTGAACGCCAAACTGGAAACATGGGAAACAAAATGTTGATTGTCACCTTCGGAGCGTAAGACATACAAACATTAGAAACGCCCATTTAGACAAAGGGTTTTCAATTTGGACCATGCTGGCTGGATGTGACCCATGTTGGTTACGGCGGCGGCTTGTTAATCTCTTAATTTATCAATTGAGGCATAGTCGTGCATGCGAATGCGGATGCGAATGCGAGCTCGAATTCGGTTTCAATTTCAATTTCATTCTCAGTTGCAAATTAATTTCCATAAATGCGCGACGAACAAGGCAAAAAAAAAAAAAAACAAACTGTCGGCGCAGTTTGTGTTAAATAGGCTAGAGGGGTTGTGGGGTGGGGCGAGGTGTGACGAGTTTTGGGGGTTGCTAAAAAGGGTTTCGACAAAAGTTATGTTTACATAATTAATTAAACAACACAATGCCACTGAGGCTGGAGACGGCCAAGGTAACACATGTGCAGCGAGCAGCCTCGCCGAGAGCAGGGCCGGACTCGTACCCGGAGCCGGACCCGGACCCGGACCTGGGTACGGGCCAACGCAAATGCAATATATCTCATATGATTTCACACAATTGTTAAGTGAAAGAGTTGCGGCAGGGGTTGCAGCACGCTGCAGACTCAGATCGCGCCAGATAGGCCATAAAGAGCGGCCGTCGCGTTGCCTCGCCGCATCATTTACTTTGCTTGGTAATAAACTCATAAAAAGCCAACCAAATGGGAACATTAAAACAAAACTAAAATGTCATCTCACCCTAGACGGCAACGGCAACGGCAACGGCAACAAGACGGCCGCATAATGGGGCAACAAAAGGCGCGACAATCCATGAATCCTTGAATCCTTGAATCCTTGAATCCTTGAATCCTGCCCTAGCCAAGCAAAAGGGTTGTGCGCGCTCGAGAGATGCGTCCTCATCTGCGCATTGTATTGCTCATAAACTATTTGTCACACGCAGCAAAGTGGGCGGTGGGCGTGCACATTTGTCATTAGCATTGGCCAAGGGTATGGTTGGCCAGGGAAGGGGAGCGAGCGGGAGGCCGGACAAACTGGTTTGCCAAGGAGCCAGCCTAACCGCCTCGCATAAATGACTTTTTGATTCACTTGCTAGATGTGTGCGTGTGTGTGTGTGTGTGTGTGAGTCCCAAAGGAGTTGCCTGTATCCCGTTGAATTAGATCGCCAGCATTTGGTGTCGCCATTTTATGGCACATTTGTAATCCACTTCCACATGGCTGCCCACGCACCACCAACCACCGCTGAGTGGGCCAGCCCCACCCAGCCACCACGCCACTGAGCCGTGGCAACCTGTTACCAGGTGTTAAATTAGCGTCATTTTCAAACTCGGCTGAGCAAGTGGCGCTCCAGCCAACGGCTAGCCTGCTTTTCATTTACTTCAGCCAGCCAGAATTAATGCCGGCTCTCGGCTTAGCTAGAAGAATGCCCTAGATTCCGGGCTAGTGCCATGTAACTGGAAGCTGTTCCGCCTAGCCTGGGCCCACACATATCAAGGCTGTACTTATTAAGCACTTTAATTAGCTGCATCAGCTGTGGCTTAAGTCTACTCGGAGTAGAAGAAATTGAGAGAATATACTCTTAGTGAAATATTCGCATTAGTGGAATAACGAGATTAGCTATATTTAGTAAGTGTGAGCTACTTAAACCAAGTTGGATTTTGATGTTTGATACGTTTGAGTTAGAGTTCCTCAATCTGGCATAACCCAAGCATAAGTCGAAGCTTAGCTATGGCTGCTGTATGCAGATGGCCGTAATATCAATTGAAGCTCTCTTTTTTATACAAATTGATGTAATTTTTGCTCTATATGTGAGTCAAACTTCATTAGGTGTACAGATATTAATTCAATTATAATATAGAAAGTGAATTAAAATATTTAAAATAAAATTTTTAATTTTATACAGCGTATAATAATTTAAGCTTATTTATTATTATTTTGTAACTATTTATTAATTATAATTTTTTACAATTTATTTTTATTATTTGTAATAATTTATTGTAATTATTTGTATTTATTTATATAGAAAATGAATTAAAATATTAAAAATAAAACTTTTAATTTAATACAGCGTATAATAATTTAAGCTTATTTATTATTATTTTGTAACTATTTATTTATTATAATTTTTTACAATTTATTTTTATTATTTGTAATGATTTATTGTAATTATTTATTTATTGTAATTAATTATTATATATTTATAATTTATCTACTATTTATTTGCCATTTAATGTAATTTATTTATCATTTACTATAATTATTATTTACATACTATTTAATGTAGTTTATAGTTAATTTAATTTTATTTTTTTTTATTATAATATTTTTTATATGTTTATTGATTTATTTTACTCTCCTTTACTTCACTCTCCATAACACTTATTGCAAGAGCAACGCGCACCTTCTCCCTTTCAACTCAGTTGATATCCATATTTCAGCTGCTTAAGAGTTATTAATCAGTTAATTATAGAATCGATTTCTTCTTCGAGATCTTCGATTTCTTCTGCCTACAATCCCTTTTACCTTCTGCAGAGCATTTAAGCGCAAGCTCACTTTTCATTTCCATAGACTACGCACATTTTCCACCGTAGTCTGGGCGACTCTTTTCCATTTCAGCATTGAGTTCTTAAGTGCTTAAGGCCAGTTCTTGGCGTGTATCACAGCTGTCAGATCTCCTGTCAGCCGCCTGCCCCCCTCCCTGCCGCACTCAGACAAAGTTCTTCTGCTTAGAGAACAATTATCAAAACTGTTTCAGTTTCAGTTTGCCTAAAATTAGGCACTAATCAATAGATGGCAGCATATTTCATTTACAACTCGCCACTCCCCCTCTCCCCTAGCTGTGTGTGTGAGGCTCCTTGGCTGGCATCACTTAATGCCACACACAAGCAGCCCCACTGGCCCAGCCCCAGCCCCAGCCTCAGAGGCACGTCGTCTATTTGTTTTGTTAACAACATTCTTGAGATGCTTTTATGAGGCATGCTATGCCTGGAGAATCGGTAAATCACATGACTCCCCCCCCCCCCCCTCCCCACTCACCCCACCAACCAGCCCAATCCAGGCCAAACGGCATTTACAAGCAGAACCCCATACCAGACCATACCCCGCCCCTCCGCCGCCATCTCGACTATAAAGACTCCCACCCGTCCACCCGTTGACACTATTTGTTGGCGCGTGAGTAATGCGCATGGCTTAATTTCAGTCTGTTGTCACATATTTGAAAGACGCCCGAAAATACGCCCAGGCATAAATATTTATAGCCCCGTCAGCCCCTTCGCAGATTAGAAAACGCTTAAGTGCGACTTTTAGCTCGTGACTTGTCTTAAGTGTCCCGTCCCGCCCCCACTTCACACGCACACACACACACACACACAGCGCCTATTCTCGCCTGTCAACTGACGGCACGCGTCATCTTTTTGCTGTTGCCCGCTCCACCTCGCGGCAAATGCTGCCGGCATATGTTTAATAGTTGAGCGACAAATATGAGCGATTCTTGAGGCATTTTTAAGTAGCCCCTCAGCAAAGGCCCTCCCCCCCCTCAAAGGCCTCTGCCACTATCCCTCTCAATCTGTTTGACGGCAAACCCTATCCCCCTCTGGTTGCGCATCTGATCTGCGCTGTTTGATTATGTTGTCGCACGCGCTGTTTAATACTGTATATGAATATGAAAATAACACCACCCCTGCCACCCCTGCCAGCCGTGCCTGTCCACCTTCCACTCTCCCCTCCCAGCAGACGGCAGACGTCGGACGTCGGACGTCATGCCTTGAGGGTTGTTGCCAAGACGCTGGCGGGTTAATTGAAAAACTTAAGTGCCAACAGTCGCTGCGGATTAACCATATTAAAAATTTAATTAATGCCACTTTCGTTAAACTATTTTGATATTCTTGCCGTTTAGGCATTGCCATAACAAGGGGGCGTGGCCACGCCGGCCAACTGGATGTGAAATGTGAAATAGAAACTGAAATTTCTTTTTATGATGGCTTAAGCCCATTCCAAATGGGCCCTGACGAGGCGAAGAGTGGGTAGAGACTGCAGAGTCTGCTTAGATATATGATATATGTATATTTATGTATATATATATATATATATATATATATATATATATATATATATAGATGTAGGAGAATTCTATATTTACTAGTAATAAATCAATATAAATTCTTATGAAACTATTAGAGTTTTCTTAAGGAGCTCTCTCTCTCTCCTCTCTCACTCTCTCTCTCTCTCTCTCTCTCTCTCTCTCTCTCTCTCTCTCTCTCTCTCTCTCTCTCTGTCTCTCGCACTCTTGCTTCGCTATTCTCATAGTCAACAGCTTATCTTCTTCGACAGTTAATTAATTTTATGTTTTTGGAGCGAATATTTATTTATTTACACTTTGTTTAATTTTATTTTTATTATTATTATTTTTTTTTAACATGAATCTTATACTAATTATTTTATTTGAAATGTAAATTAAAAACACTAAACAAGACTATGTAGTTATTTTAATTTTTTTTTAATTTATTTATTTTATTTTATTTTTATTTATTTATTTATTTTATTTTTTTGTTATATATATTTATATTTCAGAAGAAAACCTCTAAGATTCTGGACTCTTTATCATATTATTGGATAATAATATTGTAAGTTGTGCAATTTTTCTTTTTTATTAATGTATGTAAAAATATTGTAATTTATCAAAAATACATTTTTTTAATATTAAAAAAAAACTTGTACAAAAATATTAATAAGCAAAACAAAATTGTTAATGTTAAAAGTGCTTAAGCTCTTAAAAAATATATTAAATATCAAAGAAATTCTCTCTCTCTCTCTCTCTCTCTCTCTCTCTCTCTCTCTCTCTCTCTCTTTCTCCCTCCCTCTCACTCTTTTTTGCGTTCAAAACCCAACAGAAAAATTAGAAAAACATTTGAAATGCTAAATAAATTACGATGATCTGATAATGATGCAAACAATGTATGAATAGGAATGCAGCAGAAATTGAAGCGTCATTAAATTTACATCAGTCAGCAATCCAGTTATTCACACACACACACACACACACAGAGAGAGAGAGACACCCATGCAGATGCCGTATGTAAGTCTGTGTGCGTATATAGAGCTATGCAGATGGCCACAGGGCATTTGGCTTATACATATGTAAGTAAAACACTTTTGGTAATTCATTAAGCTACGGAAGTTGAACTCAGAACTGCAATTTCCCCTAGAACCAATTATAGAAAAATTTAAATTCGTTTTAAAAGCAGACCAAACGCATGTCCCATGTCCAGCGCTGTTGGCCCAGACAGACGACTACACGACGACGACGACGACCATGACGACTCATGCATGGAAATGGAAGGAGAGCCAAAGGCAACAGCAGCAGCAGGAGCAGGAGCAGCAGGAGCCGGAGCTGGTAATGGTAATGGTATGAGAGAAGCTGTAGATGGCCACTGGCGTTGCCTCTGATGGATGAATGTAATGCCATGTGTGAATGTCGGGCAAGGGGTCGGGGCATGTGCGCGATGTGGGCCTCTCTCTGCATGTGCATGCCAGTGTGGGTGTGTGGACAGCGGCATGTTCATAAATTGAAATCACTTCCATATCCAGGGGAAAAGTTTGGCAACAAAATAGAGTAAAAGCGTTGGCTCTACCCAAAAAAGAAAAAAAAAAAGCAGGAGAGAGAAGAAGTTGAAATAAAAAAGCGACAGTAAAAAGCAACGAAGCAGAGAGCAAAAAAAAAAAAAAGAAAGCGGAATGAGTCGAGCCAAGTACCGTGCAATGCCACCCACACACATCGAGCATGCAGGAGAAATAAAAAATTCTGTTTTTAAATCGCTGACATTGGAGAAGGGGGCTGAGCAGGAGCAGGAGCAGCAGCAGCAGCAGCAGGACAAGGACTTGCAGCGGCAGCGGCAGCAGTCCAGGACCAAGTCAGAGTTGGCCATGTACGACAAGTAGGCAACACTTGACACAGTTGCCACTTTCAATTGCCAACATTACTCGAATGGCGCCCACTAAAGAATGGGCCAACCGGGCTGGGCTGGGCTGGGTTGGGCTGGGGGTGTGGCATAAGCCGAACAGCTGCATAGTTGAGGGCGGTGTTTTGTCTGCATATAAATACCGCCTGTGGCCATAAAAGTGGAGACCAACCGACCAACGTGTAACAAGGCCAAAAAAAAAAGGAAGAAGAAGAAGCGCAAATAGGAAAAAACTCGCCCGACTGCAGCAGCAACGAATTGCCAATTCCAAACGAGTCCCACCCACAGCGCCAAGTCCGCACTAAAAAATGGCTAACCGAATGTGTGTGGGCGCGGCTGTGGATGCTACCAGCTCTCGCTGTGGGTGCGGGCATGGGCCATCCATGTAACTCTGACTGGGCACTTGGATGCTTGAGAGGTTGTCACATCTGAAACTGCAATCCACTGCCACCGGCACAGTCGACCTGGCCAACAGCAATACACTACCATATCCGGGTCGACTAGAAATTGGCCAAACAAAAATGCTTGAGCTTAATACATTAAAAATTTTATATGAATATATATTGCACTATTATTTTTTATATTAAATATATATTATATTGTAAATGTCTTAAATTTATAATGACAATTAAATTTGTAAAAAAGTTACACAAAACGGATTACATTTTCTGTTTTATTTATTAAAATTTTGCAAATTACTTATTTATTTATTTATTATTGTATTATTCTGCAAAGTAAATATTATTCTGTAAAATACATAAATTAAAAAATGGTATGTATTAGGTATATGTGAATATTTTAATATTTAATAAAAAATAATAATAATATTTAATAAAAAAAAAAAAAACATATTGTTATTTTCATAAGATATTGAAACAGCAAGATTCTTTCTAAATTTTTCCTTGGTATAAACTAAATGAATATACATATATATTTAATATATATTTATTCATAATTGAATTATTTGTTTTGATTTTATTTGATTTTGCTTTTCAATTCATTATTTTTTCTTTAAATTATGCAAATAAAATTTAACTATGCAATATGGATCAAAAAATAAAACATAATAATAGGAAACTATAATAACTAAAAATAACAATATTGCAAATTTTATAAAATTTTCAAGATTTTTCATACTTATTTATATATTTATATATTTATATATATTTAAATAATTTTATTAACAGATAAAATAATAAAAGAAACAAGTCATAAAAATATAATTAATAGTTTATTTAATAATAGTTTATACCAAGGAAAAATTTAGAAAGAATCTTGCTGTTTCAATATATTAGGCAAAAAAAAAAAAAAACAAAAATATGTTCTTTTTTTATTAAATATCAAAATATTTTTTTTAAATTCATTTATTTTTTTGACTTGTTTCTTTGACTATTTTATTATTTTTAAGCTTCGTGAATGAACATAATTAAATCTATTTTTGTTTTATTTTGCTTATTGTAAATTATAAAATTGTTTAATCAAATTGATTTGTATAGTAATTTATGGCTTCTTATTTTTTTTTTAAATATGTATACAAAAATTATAAATTTAATAATGACACATAAAAATTGTAATTAATAATAATAAAACATAAGCTTTAATAAATTTTTTATTTAAAATAAAATTGATTTCGTTTGCCTTTATATTTAATTTTATATTTCATTTTCATTTTCATTTTTTTATAATAATATATATATTTTTTTAAACAATATTCTCTATTAATAAAGTCTGCCTTGCTTTATAGAGTATTTGCCAGGTATCTGCACAACGTGTGCAACTTTAGTCGTTTGATGTTTTTTGTTTTTTTTTTTTTACTTTCGTTCTTCTGCTTGTTGTGTACTCTTCCGTTCTGCCTTTGCCCTTATCACATTTCCATGGCATCGCATCGCATCGCATCGTATCGCATCGCTGCCGTCCAGTGTCCTGTCCTCCTGTTGTTTAGTTACTTTGGTAGTTTCGTTATATTTATTGGCCCACATTGGGTGAAAAATGTTCAACGCTTTGGCAATTTAGTTGAGTACCGTTATATGCTGGCGGCCTGAACTCTCTCTGGCACTCCTGCCCAGCATCGGCAACGGCATCAGGCATCAGGCATCAGGCATCGGGCATGGGTGGTGAGCTCTGGCTCTCCAGGCTCATAAAATGCGAAAAAGCTAAAGCAGAACAATGAATGCGCCAGCACCAGAATCAACTCTCGTCCACCTAGACAACTATCCGTGGCAGCAAGTGGAGCGAGCGCAACGGACAGGGGGCGAGCGCGATTTACGAGTTGCCATTTTGCTGCTCAACTGGGCCGTGAAGCGAAAAACGAAAAATGAAGGATCACCGCCCGCACGCCCACACACGGACGCGCCGCACATGGGCGCAGCGCCTGGACATGCCCATGCCAGCACACTCAATGCTGGAACTACCATGCTCAAGCCTGGCACTCATCATCATCGTCCGGCTCTCATCGACTGACGCTTTATTTCATATTACATAATTGGGCGAATAATGAGTCTAATTGAGTTTTTATGTTTTTGTCGACCAAAACGCAACTCCGGCTTACTTTGCTTGTTAGCCATGTGCTTGATGTTTTGAATAGAAGGAGTATACACGCACCTGAAACTGCTGATACGTATAGCTCTATCTATCCTGTCTGATATTTATTGGTATCGCACTATACTGAGCATTATATAAAACTCTTCAATCTCTCGCTAATTGAATATCTGCTAGCAGTATATTGTGCAGTCGGTTATACCCGATCTTATTTTGGTTTGAGTTTCATATTTATCTATAACGAACAGCACTGAAATTTCTGGAATCTCCTGCTGATAGTTGTATATGTAGCCTGTTATGCCCGTCCTTATTTTGGCTCCAGTTCGATATTTATCTATATCTAACTAAAATATTGGATCATTAACATCTCTCCAATTGCTAGTTAACTCAATATGTTTTAGTAGTATATCATGCAGTCGGCTATACCCGACCTTATATCGTCTCTAATCTTCTATTTATCTCTAAGGAACTACAAAAAATTGAGCACTACCTAAAATTTCCCTAGTTTCTACCGTGCAGTCAGTTATGCCCGATCTTATTTCAGCTCTAGTCTGATATTTACCTAAGTACTTATATCCAACTAATATAGTAATCAAGCATTAGCAGTATATCGTGCAGTCGGCTATGCCCGACTTTAATTTGACTCTTTTTTTTCGCTATGTCGTATGTCTTGCTCTATCCCTGTTGTCGCTCGGGCTAAATGAGTTGGTATTTGTAGCCGCTGGTCATTTGGGCGACACGCCCCCTCACACACACACACACCCACACACATACACATAGTCACACATACAGCCATATAGACATACGTCTGGCCCATTTTCGTGTGAGACACTAACTCAATTAACGTCGCTGGCCCCATGTGTTAATATCCTCTGTGCTTCCGCTCGCCCCCAATTTGGACTCTGGCTCGGATTGTAGCTTTCCTCGAATTGTAATTGTATGTAATTGCGATTCAGAAAGAGCAAAAGCCTGCAAAATCACTTTATTTTGTTTATCGTTTTTTGAATGATGAAGGATTCATATGACTTTGAGAAGGATATTCCCTTGAATAGGCGCGGCTTGAATTGAATCGCATGCAAATTCAGCTTAGTTTCAGTTATGAATGAGCTCATCTCATCTGTCCTTCTATGTCCTGACGCTAGATGGCGCTAGATGGTCGATGGCCACGCGATTCTGTTAGATGCATTTAGCACGCCCAATTGCCAGCTCGACCGCTCGCCCGCTCCTGCTGTTCCTGCTGTTCCGGCTGTTCCGACTAGCAGTGTCCTTGAGTTCATTTAATGCTAATGCAACTGTCGGATGCACTGGGACCAACTGCTGGGCCATGTCCTCGACTGTTAACTGCCTAAAAGTCAGCCCGGATCCGTGCACCGTGCACCGTGCACCTTCCGTACCTTTCGCTGAGCCTGCGCGTGCACAGAAGCTGTCCATCCTTTTCGGCACCTATTGTGCATCAGCGCGCACTCTCTCTCTCTCTCTCTCCCTTTCTTTCTCTCTTTCACTTTCTCTGAGGGCCCGTAGACCTTCAGCGACCTTCCTGCTGCCCGCTGAGCTGCGCACGCGAATCGCTAGATGGCGGGCCAGCGCGAGACAGAGAGCCAGTGCTGCTGCTAGACAGAGATAGACATAGATATATATGTGTGTGCGTGTGTGTGTGTGTCCCGTTTACAACTTTCTACGAACACTGCGTGCGCCTGCAGCTCTACACCGCTCGCTTCATTGGAATGCGCTCCGTTCGCTGGGCGAGCAGCCGGACCATGCGGCGGCACTGGGTGCCCGGACTCGCAGCTCCCTGTGGGCTGAGCAGCAGCCGCTTGCTGTGCCGCCGCTGCGCTAGTCGCGTGCTGTGCCCGCGACCAGAGCACCGAGCCCCGCGCCCCGCGCCCCGAGCCAAGCGGGAGGCGTTGCCACTGCACGCTTCCTTGCCTCACCCATACGCATGCATATGCATACGCGTACATCATTTGCAGTGCCCAAATGCCATGCGATCTATTGTTGGCAATGCACATTTAATTGGACATCATGCGGTGCAATTGATTTGCCCATCGATATACAAACGCACTGAGAATCGAACAACATTTTGCCACAATTATTTATGGAATGTCAACGAGAAATATTTCACATTTCACATCAAACTGATTTGATGACTTCATCGTAGAGCAACATATGTATGTAAGTATAATGAGGTGGTGAAACTACTTAGTGTGAATGAAAAAAAAAACAAATGTAATAATGAATAAATAATAATAATAACTATTTTTTTCTCAGATGTTGGTAAAGCTGCTTTTTGCACCGTCAGTCAGCTCCTCACTCTGACTAGTGGACGGCTTTACCAACCTACTCTTCTATCCCACGTTAAATTTCAGCATGGCCCTCTGTGTGTCTGTGTCCAGGTCGTACTTCCCATTCTCATTCCCCAATATCTCAGAAGTCTGAACAGTCATAAGTGAAATTTCGAATATGCATGTACTCCCTCATTGACAACGCAAGTTCACATAGATACAGCGGATAATTTGTTACGCCCATTGTGGGCGTGACAAATTTGTTAAAATTGCATCTTCTACAGATTTTAAGCCTAGAAACTCCAAATTAAATGACTAAATTATTGGCCTGAGTTGATTTAATAATAAATTCGCCGATTGGGGGCGTCTCAAATGGCACCATGGATCTGACAGCCGTTAATGAGTATTCTGCTGTCGGTAATGCCCGTTCCAACTTGAATACTTCTTTTTATTTCTTTAGAGCTATTTGAAATAGCTAAAATTAGAAGATGTATATATATGAATATAATATCATTATTTTATTTCTGTAGAAATTTTGGAATAGCTAAAATTATAGTATGTATATAAATTAATAAAATATATCCATAATAAAAAAAATAATACAAATAATAATAATATACATAATATGCTAATAATATTAGCCTAATATATGTATATCTTATTAATTATA